>NW_026742867.1:0-1495 GCF_022355385.1 Mustela nigripes
TCTTTCCATAGTTTGGCTATTGTGGACATTGCTGCTATAAACGTTTGGGTGCACGTGCCCCTTCGGATCACTGCATTTGTATCTTTAGGGTAAAAACCCAGTAGTGCAATTGCAAGGTCATAGGGTAGCTCGATTTTCAACTTTTTGAGGAACCTTCATGCTGTTTTCCAGAGTGGTTGCACCAGCTTGCATTCCCACCAAAAGGATAGGAGGGTTCCCCTTATTTCGCATTCTTGCCAGCATCTGTCATTTCCTGACTTGTTAATTTTAGCCATTCTGACTGGTGTGTGGTTTTGATTAGTATGTCCCTGATGCCAAGTGATGTGGAGCATTTTTTCATGTGTCTGTTGGCCATCTGGATGTCTTCTTTGCAGAAATGTCTGTTTATGTCTTCTGCCCATTTCTTGATTGGATTATTTGTTCTTTGGGTGTTGAGTTTGCTAAGTTCTTTATAGATTTTGGACACTAGCCCTTTATCTGATATGTCGATTGCAAATATCTTCTCCTGTTCTGTTAGTTGTCTTTTGGTTTTGTTAACAGTTTCCTTTGCTATGCAAAAACTTTTGATCTTAATGAAATCCCAATAGTTCACTTTTGCCCTTGCTTCCCTTGCCTTTGGTGATCTTCCTAGGAAGAAGTCGCTGAGACTGAGGTCGAAGAGGTTGCTGCCCATGTTATCCTCAAGGATTTTGATGGTTTCCTTTCTCACATTGAGGTCCTTCATCCATTTTGAGTCTATTTTTGTGTGTGGTGTAAGGAAATGGTCCAATTTCATTTTTCTGCATGTGGCTGTCTAATTTTCCCAATATGATTTGTTGAAGAGGCTGTCTTTTTTCCATTGGACATTCTTTCCTGCTTTATCGAAGATTAGTTGACCATAGAGTTGAGGGTCTATTTCTGGACTCTCTATTCTGTTCCATTGATCTATGTGTCTGTTTTTGTGCCAGTACCATGCTGTCTTGAGGATGACAGCTTTGTCATAGAGCTTGAAGTCTGGAATTGTGATGCCACCAACTTTGGCTTTCTTTTTCAACATTCCTCTGGCTATTCAAGGTCTTTTCTGGTTCCATATAAATTATAGGATTATTTGTTCCATTTCCTTGAAAAAAATGGGTGGGATTTTGATAGGGATTGCCTTAAATGTGTAGATTGCTTTAGGTAGCATAGACATTTTCACAATATTTGTTCTTCCAATCCAGGAGCATGGAACATTTTTCCATTTCTTTATGTTTTCCTCAATTATTTTCATGAGTACTTTATAGTTTTCTGAATATAGATTCATTGCCTCTTTGGTCAGATTTATTCCTAGGTATCTTATGGTTTTGGGTGCAATTGTAAATGGGACTGACTCCTTAATTTCTCTTTCTTCTGTCTTGTTGTTGGTGTAAAGAAATTCAACTGATTTCTGTGCATTGATTTTATATCCTGACACTTTACTCAATTCCTGTACAAGTTCTAGCAGTTTTGGAGTGGAGTCTTTTGGGTTTTCCACATG
>NW_026742867.1:1595-3765 GCF_022355385.1 Mustela nigripes
GACTCCTTAATTTCTCTTTCTTCTGTCTTGTTGTTGGTGTAAAGAAATTCAACTGATTTCTGTGCATTGATTTTATATCCTGACACTTTACTCAATTCCTGTACAAGTTCTAGCAGTTTTGGAGTGGAGTCTTTTGGGTTTTCCACATATAGTATCATATAATCTGCAAAGAGTGATAGTTTGACTTCTTCTTTGCTGATTTGGATGCCTTTAATTTCTTTATGTTGTCTGATTGCTGAGGCTAGGACTTCTAGTACTATGTTGAATAGCAGTGGTGATAAAGGACATCCCTACCATGTTCCTGACCTTAGTGAAAAAAGCTGTCAGTTTTTTTCCATTGAGAATGATATTTGCGGTGGGTTTTTCATAGATGGCTTTGATGATATTGAGGTATGTGCCCTCTATCCCTATATTTTGAAGAGTTTTGATCAGGAAGGGATGCTGTACTTTGTCAAATGCTTTTTCAGCTTCTATTGAGAGTATCATATGGTTCTTGTTCTTTCTTTTATTAATGTGTTATATCACAATGATTGATTTGTGGATGTTGAACCAACGTTGCAGCCCTGGAATAAATCCCACTTGGTTGTGGTGAATCATCCTTTTAATGTACTGTTGGATCCTATTGGCTAATCTTTTGGTGAGAATTTTCGCATTTGTCTTCATCAAGGATATTCGTCTATAATTCTCTTTTTTGATGGGATCTTTGTCTGGTTTGGATCAAGGTGATGCTGGCCTTATAAAATGAGTTTGGCAGTTTTCCTTTCATTTCTATTTTTTTGGAACAGTTTCAGGAGAATAGGATTTAATTCTTCTTTCAATGTTTGGTAGAATTCCCCTGAGACGCCGTCTGGCCCTGGGCTTTTGTTTGGAGATTTTTGATGACTGTTTCAATCTCCTTACTGGTTATGGGTCTGTTCAGGTTTTCTATTTCTTCCTGGTTCAGTTGTGGTAGTTTATGTGTCTCTAGGAATGCATCCATTTCTTCCAGATTGTAAAATTTGTTGTGTAGAGTTGCTCATAGTATGTTCTTATAATTCTTTGTATTTCTTTGGTGTTGGTCGTGATCTCTCCTCTTTCATTCATGATTTTATTTATTTGGGCCCTTTCTCTTTTCTTTTTGAGAAGTCTGGCCAGGGGGTTATCAGTCTTATTCATTCTTTCAAAGAACCAGCTCCTAGTTTCATTGATTTTTTTTCTTTCCTTCTTTTTTGTTTCTATTTCATTAATTTCTGCTCTGATCTTTATTATTTCTCTTCTCCTGCTGGATTTAGGCTTTTTTGTTTTTTCTTTCTCCAGCTCCTTTAGGTGTAGGGTTAGGTTGTCTACCTGAGTCCTTTCTTGTTTCTTGAGAAAGGCTTGTATCACTATATATTTTCCTCTCAGGACTGCCTTTGCTGTGTCCCACAGATTTTGAACCATTGTGTTTTCATTATCATTTGTTTCCATGAATTTTTTCAATTCTTATTTAATTTCCTGGTTGACCCATTCATTCTTTAGAAGGATGCTGTTTAGTCTCCATGTATTTGGGTTCTTTCCAAATTTCCTCTTGTGATTGAGTTCTATCTTCAGAGCATTGTGGTCTGAAAATGTGCAGGGAATGATCTCAATCTTTTGATACCAGTTGAGACCTTATTTATGACCCAGGATGTGATCTATTCTGGAGAATGTTCCATGTGCACTAGAGAAGAATATATATTCTGTTTCTTTGGGATGGAATGTTCTGAATATATGTGTGATGTCCATCTGGTCCAGTGTGTCATTTAAGGCCTTTATTTCCTTGTTGAACTTTTGCCTGGATGATCTGTCCATTTCAGTGAGGGGAGTGTTAAAGTCCCCTGCTATTATTGTATTATTGTCAATGTGTTTCTTTGATTTTTGTTATTAATTGGTTTCTGTAGTTGGCTGCTCCCATGTTAGGGGCATAGATATTTAAAATTGTTAGAGCTTCTTGTTGTACAGACCCTTTGATTATGATATAGTGCCCTTTCTCATCTCTCATTGTAGTCTTAGGCTTAAAATCTAATTGATCTGATATAAGGATTGCCACAGCAGCTTTCTCCTGATGTCCATTGGCATGGTAAATTGTTCTCCACCTCCTCATTTGAAATCTGGAGGTGTCTTCGGGTCTAAAATGAGTTTCTTATAGGCAGCATATTGATGGGTTTTGTTT
>NW_026742868.1:0-3765 GCF_022355385.1 Mustela nigripes
GACCCATGGTATAGCACCAGTGATGGGACCCCCGCTGGCTGAGGATCCGCAGGTGTTTGCCTCAACGCAGTCCGTCTCGCGGAGTGCCTCTTGGCGTGGTTCAGGTGCGGGCACTCACAATGTCCGTCCAGGCCCCAGGGGGCCGGCCATGCAAACCTGGGGCGCCCGAAGAAACTTCGCTGGGCGTTTGCGGGCCAATTCCCATGAGCGTTCAGCCCAAACCGGGATCAGTTTGGGCAGTACGTTCGTGAGAATTGGCCGGCGTTTGGCAGCCCTGCGGACCGCCCTGCTCTCCATGGCCCAGGGCCCTTTCTCGCCCAGGGCATGTTGCGTCCGCTAGGAAATCAAATGGAAAAGATGCAGCCAACCCAGGCCCCCGGGGTATTGGAGCGTTCCGGGAGACAAGTTGAAGGACGGGTGGGGGCCGGGCGTGCACCTCTGTTTTTTGGTAAGATGGGGTGCCCAATTATGGGGATGACCTCGTTTTGGGCACACAGGTTTATCTCACTCTGAGAGTTTCTGAAGCGCCGGAAGTCGCTGTTGGTGCCTGCTTGGTTGGGAGATGCTTGGCTGCGGGACTCAGGGTTCCCGATATGAAGAGGCCACGAGGGACAGGACCTGGAAGCAGAAGGCTAGGGAAGCAAGCGAGTGTTCGAGCGCAGGCTTCGTGATGGGCCCGGCCCCATGGTATAGTGCCAGGAATGGGACCCCCGCAGGCCGACGATTCACAGGCGTTGGGTTCGACGGAGTCCGTCTCGCGGAGTGCATCTTGGCGGGGATCGGGTGCGGGCACTCACAATGCTTGGCCAGGCCAAGAGTGGGCCGCCATGCAGACGTGCGACGCCCGAAGATATTTCGCCGGGCATTTTCCGGCCAATTCTCACGAGCGTTCTTCCCAAACCAGGATCGGTTTGGGCAGAACGCCCGTGAGAATTGGCCAGCATTGGGCAGCCCTGCGGAACGCCCTGCTCTCCATGGCCCAGGGCCCTTTCTCGCCCAGGGCATGATGCGGACGCCCAGAAATCGCCCAGAAAAGACGCTGCCCACCAGGGGGCGCGGCGCAGTGGAGCGTTCCCGGAACCGTGTTGAAGGACAGATGGTGGCCGGCCGTGCGCCTCTGTCTTTCGGGAAGATGGGACACCCAAGGATGGGGATGACCTCATTTTGGGCACGCAGGTTTATCTCAGTCCGAGGGTTGTCATTAGCGCCGGGAGGCGTCGTTGGCGCCTGCTAAGTTGGGAGATGCGTGGTTGCGGAACTCAGGGTTCCCGATATGAAGGCCACGAGGAACAGGACTTAGGAAGCAGAAGGCAGGGGAAGCGAGCGAGCGTTCGAGCCCGGGCTTCATGTTGGGCCTGGACCCATGGTATAGCGCCAGGGACGGGAGCCTTGCAGGCCGAGAATCCGCAGGCGTGGTCCTCGCCACTGTCCTCGCAGATTGCCTCATGGCGGGATGCGGGCGTGGGCACTCAGAATGCCCAGCCAGACCCCGGGGCGACGGCCCTGTAGACGTGCGGTGCCCGAGGTGACTTTGCCGGGCATTTTCCGGCCAATTCTCACGAGCATTTTGCCCAAACCAGGATCGATTTGGGCAGAATGCTCTTGAGAATTGGCCGGCATTGGGCAGCCCTGCGGAGCGCCCTGCTCTCCATGGCCAAGGGCCCTTTCTCGCCCAGGGCATGCTGGCCGCCGGAAAATCTCTCGGAAAAGACCCGGCCCACCTGGGGGCGCCGGCGTAGTGGAGCGTTCCGGGAGCAGAGTTGAAGGACGAATGGCCGCCGGGTGTGCGCCTCCGTCTTTCGGGAAGATGCCCAATGATGGGGATGACCTCATTTTTGGCACGCAGGTTTATCTGACTCCCAGGGTTGTCCGAAGCTCCGTGTGGCGGGTTGGGGCCTGTACGGTTAAGAGATGCGTGGTTGCGGGACTCTGGGTTCCTGATATGAAGGCTACGAAGAACAGGACCCCGGAAGCAGAAAGCTGGTGAAGTGAGCGAGCGTTCGAGCCTGGGTATTGTGTTGGGCCCGGACACATGGTTTAGCGCAAGGGACGGGACCCCCGCAGGCCGAGAATTCGCAGGCGTTGTCTTCGCCACTGCCTGACTCGCGAGGTGCCTCTTGTCGTGGTTTGGGGGCGGGCACTCACAATGCCCGGCCAGGCCACGGGGGGGCGTCCCCGCCCTAGTGTGGCGCCCAAAGAGAATTCGCCGGGCATTTTCCGGCCAATTCTCACTATCGTTCTGCCCAAACCAGGATCAGTTTGGGCAGAACGCTGTTGAAAATTGGCCGGCTTTGGGCAGCCCTGTGGACCGCCCTGCTCTCCATCGCCCAAGGCCCTTTCTCGCCCTGGGCATGTTGTGGGCTCCCGGAAATCGCACGGAAAAGACGTGGCCCACCCTAATGAGCCGGCGCAGTGCAGCGTTCCGGGAGCAGAGTCCAAGGATGGATGGCGGCCAGGTGTGCGCCTCCGTTGCTCAGGAAGATACTGCACTCAAGGATGGGGATGACTTTATTTTGGGAACGCAGGGTTATCTCACTCCGAGGGTTTTCCAAAGTGCCGGAAGTTGCCGTTGGCACCTGCGTTGTTGGGAGATGCGTGGCTGCGGACTCAGGTTTCCCGATATGGAGACCACGAGGGACAGGACCCCGGAAGCACAAAGCTGGGGAAGCGAGAGCGTGTTGGAGCCTGGGCATCGTGATGGGACGGACCCATGGTATAGCACCAGGGATGGGACCCCCGCAGGCCGAGGATCCACAGGCGTTGGCCTCGACCCAGTCCGTCTCGCGGAGTGCCTCTTGGTGGCGTGCGTGAGCGGGCACTCACAATGCCCGACCAGGCCCCGGGGGGGCGGCCCTGCGGAGTTGCGGCCCCCGTGGTGTCTTCTCCGGACGTTTTCCGGCCAATTTTCATGAGCGTTTTGCCCAAACCGGTATCGGTTTGGGCAGAACGCACGTGAGCATTGGCCGGCGTTGGGTAGCCTTGCGGACCGCCCTGCTCTCCATGGCCCAGGTCCCTTTCTCACCCAGGGCGTGTTGCGGCACCGGAAATCGCACGGAAAAGACACGGCCCACCCGGGGGCCTCGGCGCAGTGGAGCGTTCCGGCAGCAGCGTTGAAGGACTGATGGTGGCCGGGGGTTCGCCTCCTTCTTTCGGTTAGATGGGGCGCCCAAGAATGAGAATGACCTCATTTTGGGCACGCAGGTTTATCTCACTCAGATTTTTCCGATGCGCCGGGAGGCGTCGTTGGCACCTGCGTGGTTGGGAGATGCATGGCTGGGGACTAAGGGTTCCCGATATGTAGGCCACGAGGAACAGGACCCCGGAAGCAGAAGGCTGGGGAAGCTGGCGAGCGTTCAAGCCCGGGCTTTGTGATGGGCCCGGCCCCATGGTATAGTGGCAGTTACGGGACCCCGCAAGCCGAGGATCCGCAGGCATTGTCCTTTCCACTGTCCGTATCATGGAGTGCCTCTTGGCGGGATACGGGAGCGGGCACTCACAATGCCCAGCCAGGCCCCGGGGGGGCGGCCCTGCTGACATGCAGCGCCCGAGGTGAATTCCCCGGGAGTTTTCCGGCCAATTCTCACGAGCGTTCTGCCCAAACCAGGATCGGTTTGGGAAGAACGCTCGTGAGAATTGGCCGGCATTGTGCAGCCCTGCGGACCGCCATTCTCTCCATGGCCCAGGGCCCTTTCTCACCCAGGTTATGTAGCGGCCGCCCGGAAATCGCACGTAACAGATGCGGCCCCCCCAGGGGCGCCTACTCAG
>NW_026742869.1:0-3764 GCF_022355385.1 Mustela nigripes
TGGGTGTGGTGAAAAAATAATGAATACTGTTTTTCTGTAAATAAATACATTGAAAAAATTAAAAAAAAAATAATAAATTGGTGCAACCACTATTTAAAACAATACGGAGTTTCTCCACAAAATTAAAAATGGAACTCCCATCTTATCCAACAATTCTACTACTAAGCTTTTATATGAAAAAAAAATGAAAACACTATTTCTGAAAGATATATACACCCTTATGTTCATTGTAATATTATTTACAATATCCAAGATTTGGAAATAACCTAAGTGTCTATCAATGGATAAATGGATAACAAAGATGTGATATATAAATGCAATGTAATAGTATTCAGCCATTAAAGAAAATGAAATCTTGACATTTGTGACAACACTGATGGACCTTGAGGGAATTATGATAAGTGAAATAAGTCAGACAGAGAAAAAACAAACACCATATTTCACCTATATGAGAAATCTAAAACCAAAACAAAATTCACGGATAGGACAGAACTGTGGGTGTTAGAGTGGAGAGGGCTTTGGGTTGGGTGAAATGGGTAAAGGGGTTCAAGAAGTAAAATCTTTCCAATATAAAATACATGTTATGGAGATGTAATGTACAACACAGTAACTGTAGTCAATAACATTGTAGTGCATATTTGAAAGTTGCCAAGAGAGTAAATCCTAAAATTTCTCATCACAAAAAAATTAAAACTTTTTATGGTGAAAAATAATTACTAGGCTTATTGTTGTGATTATTTAGCAGTGTGGGCAGATATTGAACCATTTGTTGTGTACCTGAAACTAATATAATGTTATATTTCAATTATACCTCAATCTTAAAAAGACCTTCAGGTCAGGGTTAAAAAAATCAAATTACCACCTATACAGAGGAAGAAAGAGCATTTGACAAAATTCTACATGCATTCTTAATAAAACTCTCAATAAATTAAGTACAGAAGGAATGTACCTTAACACAATGAAGGCTAAATATGACAAATCCACAGCTAATATAATACTTCATGGTGAAAAGTCGAAAAATTTTCCACTTAAGAGATCAAGAACAAGATATGAGTGGCCACTCACACAACTCTAAATTATAATAGTACTGGATGTCCTAGCCAGAGCAATAAGATAAAAACAAGAAACAAAAAGCATCTAAATCACAAAGGAAGAAGTAAAATTAACTTTGTTTACAGATGACATGATTTATATATTGAAAATCCTAAACATTCCACCAAAACTTTTAGATCTTACCAATAAATGCCATAAAGTTGCGGGATATAAAATCAACATTAAAAAAATCAATAATGTTTCCATATACTAACAACAAATTATCTTAAAAAGAAATAAAGAGAACAATCCCATTTATAATAGCTTCAGAAAGAAAATTCTTTAGGAATAAATTTAACCCAAGGAGTGAACGATCTCTGCACTGAAAAATGACATTGGTGAAAGAATTTGAACAAGACATAAATAAAGGATATATCATGCTCATGGCTTATAGAATTAATATTGTTAATTACTATTGTTAACTACTACCCAGTTATCTGCACATTGAATGCCAACCTTGTAAGATTCAAGTAATTTTTTATAAAAATAGAAAGCAGTCCTAAAATTTACATGAAACCACAGAAGATTGTGAACAGAATATTGAGAAAGAAGAACAAAGCAGGAGGCATTATGCTTCCTGATTTTAAACTATACTATAAATCTATAGTAATCAAAACAGTATACTATTTGCATAAAAGAGATACATGGAAGAGAATCAAGAGTCCACAAATAAACTCATGCACATCTGTTCAACTAATATTTGACAAAGGGTTCAAGAACATTTAATGGTGGAAAGATCATTTTTTCTTTTTTTAAAAGATTTTATTTATTTATTTGACAGAGAGAGATCACAAGTAGGCAGACAGGTTGTGGGGGAGGGGTAGCAGCGTCCCTGCTGAACAGAGAGCCCAGAGTGGGACTTGATCCCAGGACCCTGGGGAGGGTATGTGCTTTGGTGAGTGCTGTGAAGGACCCTACAATCATGATCTGAGCTGAAGGCAGATCAGCTTTGGATCTGAGCCTGGGTGGCTCAGACCCAGGCACTCCAAAGATCATTTCTTCTATAAATGGTACAGGGGAAATTGTATGTTTACATGCAAAAGCATGAAACTGGACCACTATTTATGCTCACAAAAATTAACTTGAAATATGTTAAAGACTATAGGTATGACCTGAGATCATAAAATTTCTAACAACAACAACAATAACAACAACAAAAATAAAACCGTAAGAGAACACATCTTTGATATTGGCCTTAGAAATTATTTTTGGATATGACACCTAAAGGGCAAGCAATAAAAGCACAAATAATTAAGTGGGACTATGTCTAAATGAGAAGGATTTTTAGTGAAAGCAAATAATCAGATTCAAGAAGATGGTAGTGAAGTAGGAGGTCCACAGGCCCATCTCTTCCATGAACACCACTAAATAACGATAAACTCATCCTGAATACCCCTCAAATTCAATCTGAACACTGGCAGAACAAACTCCACAACCTAATGGAGAGAAGAGGCCACATAGGAGGTAGGACATACAGGGACTGCTGGTGATGCAGAGGGGAGGAAGCAGTTGGGGAGAAAAAGGGCAAGAGATAGGGGAACATACTGGCCAATGCACCTGGAAAGCATTTCTCCCAAAGCAGTTGGCTTGGGAAGTGAAAGGAGCTGAATTCTCGGAGTCCTTACAACCAGCAGGGCTTAAGGCCTAGAGTTTTAAATGAGAATGGGCTTTGCTGGTATTAGCCTGGAGGGCACTGTGCTGCTCCTGGAGAAGCCCAAAAAGGAGATTTGGCCATAGCCCTCCTCCAAGCCAGGAACTTAACCAATCACTAAGAGAGAGAGAAGGATCTTGTAGAGCCTTAATCTGGGCATTCATATCCTTTATTAATCCTGTGACATTTTTGTGATAGTCTGGGATGTACATGCAACATTCTGTTTTGATAATTGCGCATGTGCCACCCTGGGCTGCTGTCAGGACATCTGAGGCCATCCTATTTTGTAGGACTGCCTTGCGTATTTGTGAGACTTCGGTATAAAGGAGGGAGATGCTATTTAGTGAATCATTGAGTGCTTTTGTAGTATATTTATTAAGGGCTTCTACATGCCACATGACATCCTCTAGTCCCGCAGATGGAACAAAAATGGATGCTAAGTGATCATTTAAAAACAGATCGCGTCCATCTTTGTTTTAAACCGGGGAGATTAGCTGGAGCTGTAATGGTTTTAGTAACGCGCCCATGAATCCAGGCAAATCCTAAAGTACAGCGACCTATCCATCCTGGAGGAAGGAAGCCAGGGCCACAGGTTGGTTCCACATATCCAGTGGGTTCCATTTGGAGCTGGCCATCTAATGCCAGGTTGCCTTACCCAGTCAGTAGCAAACCAGTCAGTAGCCTGGAATACTATTACTTGGGAACACATTTCTAGTGATAGCCATCCCAGATATCGTGTGTTATTTGCCCAAGTACCACTCGTATGATTCTTTTGTTCCCAGCATAAAACTGCCTTTTGACTGAGCCATCCAAATGTGGGTGTAAGCCACAGATATGTATCCCAGATTTGATATATACCATCCTTAGTATAGCGATAAGGAGGGTTTCGTAACTTAGGCCCTAGCCGGTGAGTATCATCTTGTGAGCTTGTAAGGTCAGTTAGGATTTTAATAGTTTGAGAATATGAAAAAGTTTGATTATGTCCTGGTGAATCCCATGTTTTACTGATCATGGGCCAGGA
>NW_026742870.1:0-3764 GCF_022355385.1 Mustela nigripes
GCTTTCCTGCAGACCTATTCGCACGAGGTGTCCCTCACCGCGGACTCACGCAAGAGTCACCTGATCTTCCCCCAGCCCAACTACGTGGACACGCTAATTAGTCTGGAGAGCTGTGAGAAAAATGATTCCTTGTTAACATCGGTAGATTTTCGTCAATGTAAGGATGAAGCTGCTTCTGTTCAGGTGAGTTCAGTTCTTCACGTTTAATTCTGAGAGGAATTATATTTTTTTATAAATTTATGTTTTAAAACACACATTGTGGAGGTAGTTTAAAAAGGTTTTTAAAAGTGAAACACAAAGTTTTTGGTTTTAGTGCTGGTACTATAAAATTGATCTCTAATCGTGATCATTTGCTTCATTTGCTTTCCAAAGGCTTGGACAAGATTGTTTAAATGTCAGCTCTCAATCTTTTAACAATTTTCCATATGTGGAGCACCTGGCTGGCTCAGTCAATAAAGCATGGGATTTTTTATCTCAGAGTAGTGAATTCCACTTTGGGTGTAGAGATTACTTTAAAAAAAAAAAAATATATATATATATATATATATATATATATATATATATCTATATATATATATCTCGACAGATCTATATAGATGCCTAAATGGCTCAGTCTGTTAAGTGTCTGCCTTCAGCTCGGTCATGATCCCAGCTTCCTGGAATCGAGTTTGGTTGGGGTTCCTTGCTTAGTGGGGAGCCTGATTCTCCCTCTGCCTGCTTTGCCTGCAGTTCCCCCCTGCTTATGTTCTCTCTCTCTCTCTTTCTGACAAGTAAATAAAATCTTTAAAAAATATACAAAAAATTAGAGTACCTGGGTGGCTTGGTTGGTTGGCCTCTGACTCTTGGTTTCTGCTTGGGTAGTGATCTCAGGGGTTGTAAAGATCAAGCAGGGATGGGGCTCTTGGATCAGTGGAGACTCTGCTTGACGATTCTCTCCCTGTGCACCTCTCTCTGCTCATGCTCACACTTTTTCAAATAAATAATCTTTTTTAAAATTAGAAAAACATAATAATAAGTTTTTATTTTCCATATGTTACTATAATTATCACTTAATCACTCATTCACTTAAGAATTAGTTACTCTGGGGCACGTGGGTCGCTTAGTGGGTTAAAGCCTCTGCCTTTGGCTCAGGCCATGATCTCAGGGTCCTGTGATGGAGCCTACCACCAGGCTCTCTGCTCAGTGGGGAGGGGAGCCTGCTTCCTTTCCTCTCTCTCTGCCTGCCTCTCTGCCTACTTGTGATCGGTCTGTCAAATAAATAAAAATCTTTTTAAAAAGAATTAGTTACCCAACCACATATGGTAAGTTTGTTTTCTATTTGGGAAATAGATATTCCTAATTAGAGTTGAGATAAAAATAAGTGAGACTTTTAAATCCTTGTATTAGCTTAGTAAACTTAAAATACATCTTACAATTTTGGGATTCTTTTAGGGTTAGGGTCTTGAAGATCTGAAGTTTTCTAGGCTTTTGGAGATTTTTCACTTTAAACCCCTTTTATGAGCTTTGTATTTGCATCAGTACCCTTCAAAACTATGATACTTCTTATTATATTTCAGAACATAAATACAGGAGCGGCTGGGTGGCTCAGTGGGTTAAAGCCTCTGCCTTCCGCTCAGGTCGTGATCCCAGGGTCTGGGATCAAGCTCCACAGTGGGCTGTCTGCTCAGCAGGAAGCCTGCTTCCTCCTCTCTCTCTCTCTCTCTCTCTGCCTGCCTCTCTGCCTACTTGTAATCTCTGTCTGTCAAATAAATAAAATCTTTTTAAAAAAAAGAACGTAAATACATTTGAAAGTGTGGAACTTAGTAGTAGGTGAAACTAGTTCCCTTATGTGTCAGTTGTCTCCAAGAGCTCATACTAAAGAAGACATAGAATCTAAAATCTAAAATTTCCATCACCCCCCCCCCAAAATACAGACAACAAGATCGTATTTGAAATAAAATGTCATTTTGTAAAATACAAAAGATGTTTTCGGTAAGTTCCAATGAATTGTTCTGTTGAACAGCCATGTGAAATGTGCTGTGTTCACATGGTGAGAGAGTTTGAGAATGTTGATTTTAAGAAGTTTCATTTATAAATAGATTCTAAACAAGCTGATCAGTTTAATTTAAAATGATTCCACCTGGATTATATAACTTCTGTATTCCTTGTTATAGCATTTTAACAGTGCTAACTCTTGATTTGTCATTACATGAGAATGAAGAACACAATAAAGCATTTGTTAGTTATAAAATGGGCATTTCCCAAGGGCTCTGTAGTGTTTCCTCCTATTTTGTACATACTGTGGGTGGGATTTAACTTCATATTTTCTGTAGTGTTTGGATGCACAGACATTTGAGGGGAGAACTATATTATTCATACTTCACAATTTTTAAAAGTGTTTGGAAACTTGTCCTGACAAAAGTACTTATTCAAAACATTCTCTGATTATTAAAAAAAAAAAAACTTCAACACATGGAGTAAAGTCAAATGTCATTTTCCCGGGAAATTTATATGAATAAACTTACCATAAGTTCAATTCTAAAGTCATTACTTCAGTATAACATAGATAAATAGATAAGAGAGTAATGTGATCTACTGAAATATCCTTTTGTGACTGTGTATTGAAGAATAGAAAAACAGTTCCCCAGTGACTTTTAAGAATGAATTAATATACTATATTGGGTATGACATAATCCATGTAATTTTTAGACATGAAGAAGGTAGAGTAAATCATCTCTTGGCTACATTATAGGGAGAGAGGTTTTTTTTTTCTTTGAATGACTACTTCCTTAGATAGTCAAAAGAGTAAAGAGAAATTCTTAATACTTTTTAAAAAGATTTTATTTATTTATTTAACACAGAGAGAGAGAGAGAGAGAGAGATATCACAAGTAGGCAGAGAGGCAGAGAGAGAGAGAGGAGGAAGCAGGCTCCCCGCCAAGCAGAGAGCCTGATTCAGGCCTTGATCTCAGGGCCCTGAGATCAGGACATGAGCCTAAGGCAGAGGCTCAACCCACTGAGCCATCCAGGCGCCCCGAGAAATTATTTCTAAAAGAGAGTGTTAATATTATCAAAAGATGTTTGAGGATGTATGAAATTGCACAGCATTACAGAATAATTTCCAACAGTGTTAGTATTCTCTAATATATGTAACATGAAACCACATCAATAATGTACAAATGTTGGGGGAAGACATTTAGGTATCAATGAAAGAAGATTAAAATTGTTTCACATATTATATCTAATAAAATAATTCTGTGAAGTCAGTAGGTGATAAGCTCTCTGAAGTCAAGACCTCTGTTTTACTCATTTTTTTTATTTTTTTTAAAGATTTTATTTATTTATTTGACAGAGAGAAATCCCAAGTAGATGGAGAGGCAGGCAGAGAGAGAGAGAGAGGGAAGCAGGCTCCCTGCTGAGCAGAGAGCCCGATGCGGGACTCGATCCCAGGACCCTGAGATCATGACCTGAGCCGAAGGAAGCGGATTAACCCACTGAGCCACCCAGGCGCCCTGTTTTACTCATTTTTATATTGCTACTGACAAGGGCAATACTTAGCACAAGGCAACAGTTCAATGTATGTATGTAATAGGGTGAAATGGATGGACCAGTATCTGTAGGTTTCTATAAAAACTCAACATATTTCTAATAAATTGGAAACAAGAGAAAAAACACCTTTAAAAGGCTTTGTAATTTAAGATATTAAATATATTAACATAAAAACGTGGCTTGTTCAGTTATGCTCAGGGTTGTCATTATTGTAGCTGGTTAAACTGAAGCAGCAGA
>NW_026742871.1:0-3763 GCF_022355385.1 Mustela nigripes
TTTCATTAATAGTATTTAGAGATAGGTTCTTCTATCAATGATGACTATGCATTTCATCCTATATTTAAGAAGCTAATTTTGAAATTTTAATATGTATAACTGATCTTAAACCTACCTTTATTTTCAACCAGACATTTATTGCAAAGTTGCTTTTTAACCCCATTGAATTAATGGGCTGCAACAATTTTCTATATGAGCAAATGCAAAAGTTATATATGGAATTGTAAGGACACATTTTTAAAAATATGATAGAATTCCTAGAATGAAAGAATGAAGGATTTGCAGTTATGTAAAACAACTTTCAATTCAGCACCAAAAATTCCAAACTATAATCTTTTTGCCCAAGAATTAATTTTCATTTTTATTTTAATATATTTTATAATATCTGATTTATGTACCATAATATTTAAAGTATAAAAATCAAACATAATTAGTATGTTATGGTCTTTTGCACCTAGCTTCTTTAACTTGCTATGTTTTCGAGTTTCACTGATGTGGTAGTTTTGCATTGCTGAATAATATTCTATGGAATGGATATATTACAATCTATATGGATATATTACAATCTATTTTTCATTCAGTTCATGAACATTTTGTTTATTTATACATTTAGGAACTATAAATATTACTACATCTTTTATTGTGTGAACCAAATTTGTCAATTCTTTTGGAAATGAAAGGAAATTTTTGGAAATTCTAGGAGTAGAATTGCTGGTCATATATTAACTCTGTAAAGAACTGCAAATTGATATCCAAATGAGACGCACTATTTTACATTTCCACCAACTGAGTGGGAGATCCAAGTTCTCCACATCATTACCAATACTTGTTATCATGTTTTTATTTTTTTTTAAGATTTATTTATTTCTTTGACAGAGATCACAAGTAGGCAGTGAAGCAGGCAGAGAGAGAACAGGGAGCAGGTTCCCCGCTGAATAGGAAACCTGATGCAGGGCTTGATCCCAGGACCCCGAGATCATGAACAGAACTGAAAGCAGAGGCTTAACCCACTGAGCCACCCATGTGCCCCTGTCATCTGTTTTATTACAGAAATCCCTGTGGGTGTGAAGTGGTCTCTCTTCTGCTCTTGATTAGCATTTCCCTTATAGCCAAAGTTTAAGCATCTCTTCATATGCCAGTTGCCATCCATGTGTCCTCTTTAGAGAAATGTCTATTCCAATTCTTTGATAATTTTAAAATTTGATTTTTTGTCTCACCTTATTAAAAAATTTGTTCTGTGTTATGAATATAACACATTAACAGATATATGATTTGGTAATGTTTTCTTCCATTCTGGTTTACTTGATTTTTCATTTCTTTGATTGTGTCCTTTGAAGACAAAACTTTTTAAAGATGATAACACAAATAAAGAAATTTTATATATTGCCCAGGAGAAGAATGTGTGGAAATTTGTAGTGCCTAGCACAATATCCCCAAATTCCGTATTTGTTACTACTATCAGTAATAATTTTATATTAGGAGGGTATCATCTAAAGAAATACCGCAAAATGTATTATCAAGAAGAAAATGGTAGAACAATGAATTAATAAAATACTTTAAATAGATAAGAAAGAAAAAAATATATATGGCAGGTTGGAGAAATGGAACAGAAAATAGAATAAGAAAATAGGTAAAAGTATAAATATGCCAGCACTTATATTAAATTTAAACAGATTATATAATTCAAAGACAAAGATTGTCATAATGCATTTTAAAAACTATATACTCTTTAAAAGACATGTTCAAACAGAAATGTAGAAGAGTATTTTAAGTGGAAAGGTAGAAAATGAACTAATTTAGAAGTAAACATTTAGAAAGATGTTGTGCCCTATGCGACTATCAGACACAGTACTCCAGAATCGCTAACAAAAATAAAGATACATATTTCATAATGATATATAGACTGTTCTGTCAAAAACCACAAATTAGTAACTGGTGACACCTACTATGAAAATATCAAAATGCAGAAGACATAGACAAAAGAACAAACAAATACACAACTCTACAGTCTTAATACTAAGTTTTCAAACATCTTTCTCAATAACATAGAAAATGAAGACAAAAAGAGAAAGAAAGAAAAAACGAAGACAGGCAAGGATGGATGGATGGAGAAGATAATGGAATGACTAAATTCCTATATGATTTAAAGGATTCAATTTGATATATGACCTATCTGACATACATATATATCATAATATATAAAACAACAGAGAATACATATATTTCAAGAATGGAATAGATATTGGAATTAACCATATGCTGGGCTATACACTCAGAGTAAATTTGGAAAATATAATTCAACAGTATACTGTCCAGCCTTACTAGAATTCACATAGAAATTGTCAAAAAGAAAGATAATGGAAACATCTCTAAATTTTGGAAATTAAGCAATATACTTCTACATAATTCAGTCAGTAAAATAATTACAACCCTAAATAACCTTCTTCTCAGCAATTCCACTTTCACATTATATACAAACACAACTGTATAAACATGAAAATCTAAAGAAATACACAAGATTTTTATGGCAGCATTAGTAATAATGACTAAAAAATTGTTAACACAAATGTCCATTGATTTTTAAATGAAGAAATACTCTATGGTGTTGCCAAACAATGGAATACTATACAGTAATAGAATTAACAAACTACTGTTAGACAAGAGACAAAAGGAAATGAGTACTATATTGTTATTCTGATACATAAATAATAAAACCTAATTTATGATGACCAAAAAGGTCAGGGAAGATGGGATCCTTCTGGGGAGCATGTGATACTCTATATCAATATCTTAGTAGTGGGTGTATTATTACATCCACTTCACAATTATATTCTAGCTAATTTTGAATTTTTGAGCTATTCAGTTAAGACTATGTGCATTTTTCTTATGTTATATATTTAAATGTTATTATGGAAAATATATTTTAAAATTCTAGGTTTCAAAGAGTAGCACACACATGCATGCACACACACACATCCCAAATGTCTAAGAGTGCTTTGATAGTGTGGCCCAGAAAAGCCTGAGATGGAACACAGAGCTGGTCATCTATCAAGATGTAGAAGCAGCTTTGGAGTGTTGCAGGGAAAAGTGTCCAGCAGAGAGACAGAGGGGACAGAAAGTGCAAAGATGCTTATGTAAGGACATGTTTGGCAACTTTAGTGAACTCCTAGCAGGCTTTTATGCCTACAATAGAGTGTATATGGGACAAAGTGACAGGAGAAGAAGTTGCCGGGGTCTGTATCTGTATGACCCTATAGTACAAAATCCATAGCTGGACTTTATTCTAAAGGTAATGAGAAGCTAAATGGAAATTTTGAGCAGGGAAGGGCTGTGATCTGATATTGGTTTCAAAAATCAGACTGGCTACATGATGGAAAATAAAGAGTAGAGGGTAGAAGAGTGGAGACAGAGACCAATGAGGTGGCATTTTACTTACTATGACACAATTCCCTTTGCTGCTTCATGAGGTCATTCTACAAGTGCATTCCCACCATCTCACCTACAGCTGTTACAAGGGCCTATAGCATTTCCTCTGTTAGAAAAGATCAAACTATCACACTGCACTTCCATTTTCACTTCTTAGAATAGTTGGTGATGGGAAAATTTCAATTTAAATGCCAAATCTCCAGTGTGGATCCGAATAAAAAAACATACTGCTTCTGTAACTCTATGACATATATTTTGAAGCATTTGTATGGCCCTTTTCAAAAACCTTTCATGGGAATTATACGATTAGGCAAATGAGCTTCCTTTCAATGTCGGT
>NW_026742872.1:0-3762 GCF_022355385.1 Mustela nigripes
AGGCCTGGATTTCAATAACAGCATATGGCTGTTTTTTGACTCACCCAACAGAACAAATCTCATCTACACATTGGAAACTTGCACAATGGAGCTGTGTGAAAGGCTCTCTTTAGGAGAACCCTTCAGGGCCCCAGTGCCACCGCTTCATTCCAAGGTCTCCATAGACACAAAATCATATTAGGACATATCCACGGGAGAGTCCATTTCAATTCAGCCTCCTCGGTTGCTCCCCCTTTTCCAGCAGATCTAACCTGTCTTGTTGCTTGGAGACAATTGGAATGTGAGGTGGCCTACCCAGCCATCCATCCTTAGAACCCTGCTAGGAATCGTTGTCCTGGAGCCTACCAACAGGTCTCAATTGCCCTGCAGAAGAACCTTTGCAGTTGGGAGCTTCTCACAACTCCCATCGTGGGAAAACACCCATGGCCTCGAGATCCACATCCCCTTCAAGAAGGGGCCATCAGGGTCAGAATGTCCAACCTGAGCGATCGTCTGATCCTCGCCCTGACTTCAGATGCACGAGACCTTGATTCAGGTCTGTAGATTGTGCCTGCCATATCCTCACCCAGACACCTAGGCCTAGCTTGGGTTCTCAGTCTTCCGTCCTCAGACTGCTGGCCCACAAGCCCTCCAGTTTGGCAATCCAGAACTACATGCAGCACTCTGCCTGCCCACTAGAAGAAAAACATTGCCCTCTGGTGCTACCCAGAAATCACAAAAGAGGATCAACCTGCACGCCATTTTGCTCTACCCCAAATATAAGGGCGGTCCAGGGCACTAATGCCCTTTCTGGCACAGCCTGAGCCTGGACCTCCTGGCCCCACCCAGACAGCTGGCTACACACTGAGCACATCGGACCCGTCATGGCCTTAGGTCGTCATTTCTTCTCAACCTCGGTTTTCAGGCTTCAGAACCTAGACCTTATCTCCAATCACGGCCCGGGTTTGAAAATGATGCAGAAATCAGAACTCTTTCCCCATGGCAAGAAACCTTGTGGTTGGCATGTTGTCCAAGGTTCAGTGTCGTTGAAACCAGTGTGGCCCATGAGGCCCCGCCCATGTTTGCGGGCCACCTTGGTCACAAACACACATTGTGACCCTCAGCCTGAGCCCAGTCCTCAGGTAAGGCCTCTCAGTGGCGGGATGGAGAGACAGCATATTGGGCTTGCCATGCCCCTAGGCCCCAATTTTTAACCATAGTTCGGGTTGTCCCTTCACTCTTCCCCAGGGCACTGCTTTGGAATTCCTCTTTTGGTGGACACCTGTGGTAACAAACCTGAAAGGAGTCATCCTATCCCACAGATTGACGGAAAACAATTGGGATCTGGCCAAGTCCACAGAGAACAAGATTCGTCCATTGCCCATGAGGCATCCCCAAAATTCCACGGCCATCGCTGATACAAAATCAAGAGACAAAAGCCTGAGCATGCGCCTCAGACTCGCTCATTCTTCATATCTTGAAGAGTTCTTCAGATAAGTACCTACAGGGCATTCGAATGCATCCAAAATATATAGTCTAACCTTGGCACTAATGCACTGTCTGACAACCTGAGCCCGGTATTCGTGACCAACACCCAGACAGCTAACCGCATACTGAGCACATCAGACCCGCCATGGCCTTAGGTCATCATCTCTTCCCTACCTCAGTTTTCAGGCTTCAGAACCTAGACCTTATCTCCAATCACTGCCCAGCGGTGACTGTGATGCAGAAATCAGAACTCTTCCTTACCCAGGGCAAGAAACCTTGTGGTTGGCATTTTGTCCAACGTTCAGTGTAGGAGAAACCAGCATTCACCCTGAGGCCCCGTCCATTCATGAGTGTGACGAGGGCATAAACACGCATTGTGACCCTCAGCGTGAGTCCTGTCCTCTAGTACGACCTCTCAGGGGCTGGACCATTAGATGTCATAATGGGCTTGACATGTCCCTACGACCCAATTTTTAACCATATTTCTGGTTGTCCAGTCGCCCCTCCCCGGGCTCTACTCGAGAATCCCTCATTTGGTGGGACACCTGAGGTTGAGAAACAAAACAAAACAAATTAACAACAATAGATCAACGACTTCTTCCATCCCATAGAATGACCCCAAACTCTTTGGACGGGGCCAAACCCCCAGAGAGTAAGACTCGTCCATTTCCCATGAAGTCACCCGGAAATTTCACGATCATGAGTGACAGGATATCCAGAGACAAAAACTTGAGGAAGAGCCTCACATTCGCCCTTTTTTCATATCCCGAAGTGTTCTCCTCATGGTCTGTAAATCAGTCATACCATACTTATGACCCGATACATAAGCCGAGTTTGTGTTTTCAGACAACGATCCAACCAGCCCTGTCCTACACACCCTACAGGCTCAGGCCCCTTGAGCCAAACATGACGACTGTGCTTGACCTCTCCAAGGGAATTGTATCTGCCCATTCCAATGGCCACAACCCTACTAAAAGGATAAACCTCCAAAGTCCCTGAGGCCATCCCAATATTTGTGGCTTCCCAGGACAAACAGGGGCAATCTGTGCCCATCTGTGCAACTCCTGTCACTCAGACCCGAAGACTGATGCACTGTCGGAAGGGCCAATCAGGGACAGAATGTCCAACCTGAGCGATTATCTGATCCTCACCCTGACTTCAGATGCATGAGATCTCGATTCAGGTCTGTAGATTGTGCCTGCCATATCCTCACCCAGAAACCTAGGCATAAATTGGGATCTCAGACTTCCGTCCTCAGACTACTGGCCCACATGCCCTCGATTTTGGCAATCCAGAACTACTATGCAGCACTCTGCCTGCCCTCCAGAAGAAAAACATTGCCCTCCTGGGCTCCCCAGGAACACCAATGAGGATCAACAGGGTACGTAATTCGGCTGTACCCTAAATGTATAGGCTGACCTGGGCACTAATGCCCTTTCTGGCACAGCTTGATGCTGGACCTCCTGTCCCCACCCAGAGAGCTGGCCGCACACTGAGCACATCGGACCCACCATGGCCTAAGGACGTCATCTCTTCTCAACCTTGGTTTTCAGGCTTCAGAACCTAGACCTTATCTCCAATCACGGCCCGGGTTTGAAAATGATGCAGAAATCAGAACTCTTTCCCCATGGCAAGAAACCTTGTCGTTGGCATGTTGTCCAAGGTTCAGTGTACTGGAAACCAGGGTGGCCCATGAGGCCCGACCATGCTTGCGGGCCACATTGTTCACAAACACACATTGTGACACCTCAGCCTGAGCCCAGTCCTCAGGTAAGGCCTCTCAGTGGCTGGATGGCGAGACAGCATATTGGGCTTGCCATGCACCTAGGCCCCAATTTTTAACCATAGTTCGGGTTATCCCTTCACTCTTCCCCAGGGCTCTGCTTTGGAATTCCTCTTTTGGTGGGACACCTGATGTAACAAACCTGAAAAGATTCCTCCCATCCCACATATTGACGAAAAACAATTGGGATCGGGCCAAATCCACCGAGAGCAAGATTCGTCCATGGCCCATGAGGCCTCACCAACATTCCACGGCCATCGGTGATAAAAAATCAAGAGACAAAAGCCTGAAAACGCGCCTCAGACTCGCTCATTCTAAATATCCTGAAGAGTTCATCAGATAAGAAAGTACACGGCACTCGAAAGCAACCAAAATATATAGTCTAACCTGGGCACTAATGCACTATCTGACAACCTGAGCCCGGACCTCGTGACCAACACCCAGACAGCTGACCGCACACTGAGTTCATCACACCCGCTATCACCTTAGATCATCATCTCTTCCCTACCTCA
>NW_026742873.1:0-3759 GCF_022355385.1 Mustela nigripes
TCTTGGATCGGAAGAATAAACATTGTTAATATGTCTATACTGCCTAGAGCAATATATACTTTTAATGCCATTCTGATCAAAATTCCACTGGTATTCTTCAAAGAGTTGGAGCAAATAATCCAAAAATTTTTATGGAATCAGAAGAGACCCCGAATCGCTAAGGAAATGTTGAAAAACAAAAATAAAGCTGGGGGCATCACATTACCTGATTTCAAGCTTTACTACAAAGCTGTGATCACCAAGACAGCATGGTACTGGCATAAAGACACAATTCTTTTAAACAGAATCTTGGAGATGATTTTGGAGATGAAAAAGCTAACACTTAAAAAGAGTAAATGAGGTTTGCCAATATTTTGTTTAGATCTCTGAAAGTATGTAAACAGATAAAGCGATAGGAATACTAAACACGTGTTTCAACCATTATAACCTATATGTGCTTATAATTGTTATATTGTGAGTAAGGATAATTTATACAAACATGTGTACAGGATGATTTATTGGTTGTACATTGTTCTGGGTGGGCATTGCATGAAAGATTAACTGTCATCTCTTATCATGCATAACTTAGTTGCTGGAATCAGTGCTTAAGGAAAGAAGTCATACATTTTTCAATCCTAGCACTCCTACCTCATATAGAAGTCAAGAAGTTAAATTAATTTATTTTCCTTATCTTAGCAGGATTTATTACAAATAGGGAACCATTAATTGACCCTATATTGCTATGAGAAATATTTTCAGATAGTGTCAGATAGTTTAGATTGTTTAGAAAAGCCTAAACTCTTTTCAGATAGTTTAGAAAAATCCAAACTGCTTTTGCAAATTTTATATTGTTCGTTTACTGTAGCTACTGAACAGTTTGCTTAGCGGTCAGCTAATGATTGGATATAGATTTCCTTAAAAGCCTGGAATCAATGAGTCTCCCAGTCTTTGCCAACAGTCTATGTGTATGTGTTTGGGCAACTTTTAACACTTAGCCAGGCAGTTTACAACTCTGCCTTATTCTTCACTTCCTGACTGTGCAGAGTCTCAAGGTCAGCCAGATGTGAGAGCATAGGACATTCTTCAGTTCTTCTTGGGAATGTGTATAGCCTTAGGCATATGTGTAGTCTTCTTTGTGCCCATAAATATGTCTGAGCTCTTAAAAACCCTGTGTACATCTCATTCCCCAACTTATCCTTTCAAGCTTTTGGGTTAGGCTAGTATTTCTTCCATTTATTATTTACTACCATGGGCATCAGAGATGTTCAACAATTGCCTCTGATCATTTATTCCAATAAAATCTCCCAGGAAAAAAAGGTTATTCACACTGGGTTCCAAATTAAGTCAAACAAAGGTAGAATTGTGAGTGATGTCTTTTAGGGAATTTCCAAATCAAATGAAAGTTATCTGGGAATTTGTTTTTGAAGGAAAATCTAACCCATTTTCTTCCCTCCAGTATTTCAAGGCTGCTGGTTTTTATCCTTGATTGTACCTGTTGTTTTCAAGGCTACTATGGGGTACAGGAAATGTTTATAAGAGTAAAGCCATTTGGAGGCACCTGGTTGACTCAGTCAGTTGAGCAACTGACTCTTGATTTCAGCTCAGGTCATGATCTCAGGGTCATGAGATTAAGCCCCACATCAGGCTCCATGATCAGTGGGGGGTCTACTTGAGAGTCATTCTCTCTGCTCACAGAACTCTTTCTCTAAAGTAGATAAATAAATATTTTAAAGTAAATTCAGAGAAAAGAATAAGGCCATTTTATTATTATTATTATTATTTAGAGAGAGAGAGAGAACATGCACACACATGATGAGGGGGATGGAGCAGAGGGAGAGGAAGAGAGATAATCTTAGGCAGGCTCCATGCTCAGCTCAGAGCCCAAGGCAGACTTGATCTCACAACAATGAGAGCATTACCTGAGCCAAAATCAAGGGTCAAATGCTTAACCAACTGAGCCACCAGGTGCCCCATGAATAAGGTCGTTTTAAAACACTGCAAAGGTTGATGTTCTTACTGAGATTCAGGCATTTTTCTTGAATAAATATTCTCCATATTGATTCAAGCCTCTGGTTAATTTCCAGAGTTCTAAAATGCTGATCCTCGTGTGTGTGTGTGTGTGTGTGTGTGCACATGTGTGTGTTCATTCTCATTGCTTTTATGGAAGAGAAAATTTTTGAGGTCCATACTTTGCAGTTTTCACTGATGTCACCTCCTGTCACTTTTCTTTCACTTTATTTTCTGTCACCAAAGAAAACCCTTCTGTTTCAGCCTGTATGTATCTAACCTGATCAACCCCACTATTCCAAAATTAATTTCACCTCAGCTCAAGTGACAAATCCATTTGAAAACAAAAATCACACACTTCCCATTCCAAATTCTAGGAAGAGATAATCTGCTCAAACTTTTGTGCATTGGTACACCTGATTTAATTAAGTGTGGTTAAGATGACAGTATCATAAAATATTAGCATGGAGTGGGGGACATATCTCTAAGAATAAGGATTTAATTGGGCTTGTTAGAAATGTAAAATAAAATAATGTGAAATAAGAGAAGGATAGAAACCATACGAGACTATTAACTCTAGGAAACAAACTAAGGGTTGATGGAGGGGAGGTGGGTGAGGGGATGGGGTTACTGGGTGATCGGCATTAAGGAGGGCATGTGATGAAATGAAGTGAGCACTGGGTGTTATATACAACTGATGAATCACTGAACTCTAGCTCTGAAACTAATAATATAGTATATGTTAATTAATTGAATTTTAATAAAATAAGTTTAAAATATCAAGTGCTATCTATTAGATAATCATGTTTTTAGGAATAGCAGAGGATACTCAATATATTGTGAAATGATGAGTAAATGAAGTACAAAAGTAAATATTAGGGAATTCTTAGTTATCAATATACAATTTTTATGAATTGGAAGAAACAAAAATTAATAAAAAAGGAAAAATCATATTTATTCTTACTATTCAGAGGTGACCATTGTTAACATGATACTTATCCTTTTAGATGCATAGAACTATATTAGGAAAACTTTCCCATATCATTAATTGTCCTTCTAAAATATGAGAATTTTAGTTTTCATTGTATTTGCCTTCTAATTCCAAGGTTTCCTTGGTCTCAGTGGTCCATGGATAATAATGGGTTCACCTTAACCATTATGACTTAACTTTAATTGGTTACTTTCTTTACACATTTAATGTAGAAATTCAAATATACACAAAATCTTTCCTACTTCTCTAGGAATTGTTTCATCCATAACTATGAACATTGTTTTATGTAAATCATTGTGTACAAATTTATATGATAGAATTAATTTATAGGAGCTCTTTTCTGTACTAGTTTGTCAAAGAGTATTAATTTGTTTAATGATTTTGATATACATTGTCTAGTTGTCCCATAGACTTGATTTTATAAAGCTTTATTTTGTGATAAGGTTTTCTAAAATCTGCTAGAATAAACCCTTCCACAGATCTGAAATCATTTTTGCATCAATTTAAGTAAACCAGTTCTCTAAATATTATACTATGTTTCTTGAGAAATCTAAATTTACTGTGACAAATTGTATACCCTCATATACTCTTTTGTCAAGTAAAAAAAGACAAACTTTCAATTGTTACATGATAATCTGTCTTATCAAGTTGCTGTACAATTTCAACATTTTTAATTTATTTTTATTTATTTTCAGCATAACAGTATTCATTATTTTTGCACCACACCCAGTGCTCCATGCAATCCGTGCCTTCTATAATACCCACCACCTGGTACCCCGACC
>NW_026742874.1:0-3758 GCF_022355385.1 Mustela nigripes
AATCCAGAACCCAGCAGCTGTCTCTACACCTTAAGAGACTGGGGAATAAATAACAAATCCAACCAACTCCACACAAAAGAAAGGAAATATTCAAGATTAGAGCTGAGATCAATGAGGTAGAAACCTGAGATACAGTAGAATGCATCAATGAAGCTAGAAGCTAGTCTTTTGAAAGGATCAATATGATCAATAAAACATTGGCCACACTAATTGAAAAGAAAAGAGAGGAAGCCCAAATTTAGAAAATTATGAATGAAAAGAGAGAGATCACAACAAACACCAAGGAAGGAGAAACAATAGTCAGAAGTTATTATCAACATTTATATGCCAATAAGCTAAGCAACCTAGATGAAATGGATGCATTCCTGGAAAATTATAAACTCCCAAAATTTAACCAGAAAGAAATTAACAATCTGAATAGACTGATATCTAGTAACGAGATTGAAGCAGTGATGAAAAGCCTCCCAAAAACAAGAGCCAGGAACTGGCGGATTCCCTGGGGGCTTTACCAAAGTTTCTTTCTTTCTTTTCTTCTCTTGTTGTTTTTTTTTTTTTTTTAATTTTGAATTATTATTTTTTAATTTATTTTCAGCACAACAGTATTCATTATTTTTTCACCAAACCCAGTGCTCCATGTAATCCATGCCCTCTATAATACCACCATCTGATACCCCAACTCCCATCTCCTCACACTTTTATAAGTGACTTCTTTCCATTTTCATACTTTGTGGTCATAAGTGTACAAGATATAATGTGAATTCTCTCCCATTAATTATGACTTGATTTGGACTCCAGCACATGATCTGTGATAGACAAAGTTTGGTATGCCCTTAGGAAGAACTTATATTATGGTCCTCAGAGACACAATCTTATGCATGGATCCCCAAAATTCATGTGATCTAGACAGCACATAATGACTTCTGTTATTCCTTACCACCTTTCCATCTGGATGATCTTTCCTGTGCTGAAAGTGGATATCATAGTCCCCAACAATACTGGATTGAGGTCCCCACCTCCTTTCCTTTCTGTAAATGCTTCCAACATTTAGATACCCCCATGTTGGTGGTGTATATGTTGGCAATCCTTCCAAGTTTCTGATGTTTCGATGTCCCATCAAGACAAAACTCCTTCCGGTAATCTTTTGTCTCTGTAAGGCAAAAAATCTCTCTATCTGGATAAGCACCATCTCTTTGGCTCTCTTCTCCTTGCCAATTGCATAAACTATGTCTTCCCCAATTCCTTCACTTTCAAGCTATATGTATCTTTATAGTTGGAGGAAATCTCTATTCATGACATAAGGTCAAGCTTGTTAAGTTTTTATTGTTTTCTTGTGGAACATTTTTGCCTTTTTAAAAAATTTTTATTCAGTCCAGTACCTGTTTGTACTAATGGGAGAATTTGTCCAGAATACTTGAAATGAAAATTGATAGGTAGGAGGTTAACTTTCTATTTTGGTTGGTTTCTGACTTGGATTCTCTGTACCTTTCCTTTTTATGGTATTATTTGGGAGTGTTTCTTCCTTTACTCTTATTCCTCACTTTGTCTCCATCTTTTGTGTGTATCCTTTGTGTTTGTGTGTGTGTGTGTGTGTGTGTGTGTGTGTGTGTGTGTGTGTCTGGATGTTGTCTGTGTGTGTTCACATAGACTTATAATTAAATTTCAAGAGATAGGAAGTTGTTCTTTTATGGATAGCAATTCAATTTGACATGACTTGAACCTCACATTCCATCACTTCCAACCACATTTCCTACAAAGAATGTCGCCTTTTGTACTCTTTGATAAACACGTATTCTCACAAACCTGTCTTCTAACAAACACCAAATTTTGTGTGCCTGGTTAGAACCGTGTGGTTTGTCCCTTTTTCCCTTGCTTTTTCCCGTATCTCTTGACTACAACGAGAAAGTGAAACTTTATGTTATTTGTCTTTCTGAATGATAAATATTACCTAGCCCAATGTTCTCCACAACACTGACACATGAGGCAAGTGGCAAGAATTCATTCTTGCTTATTCCTCAGTAAGAACTTTTGATGCCTTGGGAGGACAGTGAGATGGTAGTAGTGTCTGAGAACTCCAGGCTTGTCTTCAGCCATGAACACAACAGGAAGATGAACACATCAACTGGAACTCGGCAGAAATTGACCTGAAGCCTACAAATTAAACTCCATAGCAAAAGAGAAAAGAAGTCGCAGAGACTATGGGAGAAGATTGAAGACATGACTCAGGAGAGACGTGTGCAACTGGAGTGTCAGAGGCTAGTAAGACAAAGCAAAAGACAAAGGCACAGGAGAAAGGAGCACACTGGGAATACACAGGAAACCTGTTTCCCAAAGCCATTGGCTGTGAAAAGCAGAGGGTCTGAATGGCCCAAGTTCTTGCCAACAAAAGGTCATGAGGCCTGGAGATTTCAAATCAGCAGGTAGAGCAGACGTCAATTTGAGAGAATACTGTGTTTCTCCTGCAAAGGACACCAACAAGCAACCAGGTGCAGACAGCCTAGAAACCATGATCATAGTCCATCCAGGAGACAGAGTGGGAAGATGGTGAGTTCTGGCAGTGCATCCATGAGAGGCAATGTTCATGGAGATGACTCGATGGCGGCATAATAAATTTGGGGCACTCGCACCAGCAGCATCAAGACTGAGGTACTGGCCAAAGACAGGATGGTGAGGACATTAGCTTCCTAACCTGCAAATACCAAAATCCCAACCATTGAATTCTTGGTGGACTGTCTTCCTCTGTCCAAGCTGCTTAGTTCAAGGAGAGCAGACTCACCCATCGGGGACTAGAAGAAAGCCCTGCCCACATGCTCTCTCCCGAACACAACATTCTACAGGCCTTCACACTGTTGAGTTGTTTGAACATCTCTTTCACTGGCACATGAGAACCCAGCATGTTAAACCTCAGCATATTCAGCCCAGAACCCAAGCACACCAAACAGTAAGCAAGGAGATCTTCTGCTGATGACCCATCTCAAGGACAGTGGAAAGTCACAACACAAAAGCAGAGGGCATGCATAACACACACACACACACACACACACACACACACACACACACAACTGAGAATCTCTCAAGGGCCAACCCTTGGTAACTCCATGACCTCTTCTTCCTATAGAACTTCCTCCCAGGCTATTAAACAGAATGGGGTTTTAGAATACTTAGAAGAATATAGAGACCTAGATGCAATGCAAACATGGAAGAATCAATTGATGCTGAGAAAAAGAACAGCAAATGATCATGGCCCGGAAATCAGGGTGAAACTTTTACATAAAAAACCCGCAATGGAGGATAAAAGGCAGCATCCAGGATATTTCGTGAACATCAGAAAACACAGATAATGAGTTCTGAACCACGAGATAAAGCTGACAAAAGTAAAATAATATAAAATTAAATGTTCCTGATGAAAAGATTGGAAGCAGACTGGATGAATAGTCCAGGAAGCTGGCAGAAGCAGAGGATCCAAGTGATCTGGAAGAAAAAGACTATAAAATAAGGAACAAGTCCAAAGAGAGAAGGAAGAATGATGGAACATGACAAAGAGCTTAGGGAATCCATCGAATCCAAGGAATGGAAATAGGTGTCTATTGTAGGAGAACTAGGAATGAGAGAAAAAAAAAAAAGTGCTGAACATGTCTTTGAGAAATCAGAGCTGAAATGGCTTTCATCTGGGAGCAGAAAAAGAGATCCAGATTCAGAGGCACAGAGGACTCCCATCACCATCCACAGAAGCAGGGCACCAAAAGACATAGTGTCATTTC
>NW_026742875.1:0-3757 GCF_022355385.1 Mustela nigripes
GCAGAGCCTAAATAAGTTCCCCCTTGGCCACTGGCAGAGCAGGTTCCAAGTTGCAGACCCTGTGGGCACAGGATCTTTTTGCTTGTAACCAAAGCCAAGGCAGTGGCGGCTGTCTGGGAGCTCCTGACTGCCAGAGAGGTTCCAAGCAGCAATCGCACACTGAGATTTTTTCGCTGCCCAGGCTGGGAGTGCCTGGTCTTGCTGGGTCTAAGAGTGCCTGGCTTGTGCGCGCCTCTTTCAGGGGCAGCTATGGGTCGCCTGCACGTCTCAGGCACTGAGAATGGGGCGCAGGTCTGAGAGCACCTCTGTCAGGGAAGAGTTTGGGGCACGCGGCTTAGGCTTTGAAACAATGGCGCAGGTCAAAGAGCGCTGGCCAGGCCTTTGTAACTCTCTCAGGGGAGCATGAGGGGCATGCGCGCGTATCTCGGGCTTTGTAGCTGGGCTAGCGTGTTCTGTTGACTGGCTTGGCTCCCATCCCCTCACAGGAGCTAGAACCCACGCATTCTTGGGCGCGCTGGAGGCTTAGGGACCAAGACCTGGTTTCTCCACTACACTCTCTCTGCCTCAGCGCTGGGGAGGCTGTCCTGGGACCGGGGACTTAAGCCCCTGTCCCTAGCCGCCCTGATTCCCACAATTTCCCCCCGCAATCCTTTGCTCTTTTGGAGTGCTTTCAACCAGTCTTCAAGTTAATGCTGGTCCCCAGATGCAGGGCACTCTTGCTCATATTGGGTTATTACTTTCCAACCTGTCGCCTCTGGTGGCTCCCTCCCCCTTTTGTTTATCTTCCGATATCAGTCCGCTGTTCCCATTTCACTTTACCTGCTCACTGGCGTCTTCTGCCCCTGTAGAGATCCAGACGTGTATAATTCTGATCTCAGGCTGATTTCATGGGCGAATGGAGTTCTTTGGTAGGTAATCAGCTCACTTTGGGGTACCGGCTGAAAAGGCATCTCCTCCTACTCCCCCGCCATCTTGTCCCCCTGTCAGGTACTACCAAATCAAACCCAACATTTCATTAAAAGAATTATTCACCATGATCAAGTAGGACCTAATCAAGTATAGCAGCAGGGCTAGTTCAATATTCATGAATCAGTGTGATACATCACATTATCAAAGGAAGAATAAGAATGATAAGATACAATAGAGGCAATAAAAGCATTTGACAAAACATAGCATCCATTCTTGATAAAAATCCTCAACAAAGTAGGGATAGAGGGACCATACCTCAACATCATACAACTTAATGGCCAAATACAAAAGACCCACAGCTAATATCATCCTCAGTGGGACAAAAGTGAGAGCTTTACTGCTATGTTCAGGAAGAAAAGAGGGATGTCCACTCTCACAATTGTTATTTAACCTAGTACTGGAAGTCCTAGCCTCAACAATCAGACATCAAAAAGAAATAAAATCCATCAAAATCAACAAGGAAGGGGCTTGTGGATGTTGCAGTTGGTAAAGTGTCCTACTCTTTGTTTCATGATATCAGGATCATGAGATTTAACCCTGTGTAGGGCTCTGCACTCAGTGCAGAACCTCCTTGAGATTCTCTCTCCCTCTCCCTTTGCCTCTCCTGCTCATTCTGTCTCTCTAAAATAAATGAAAAAATATTTAAAAATCAACAAGGAAGAAGTCAAATATTCCTCTTTGCAGACAACATGGTACTCGATATAAAAAGCCTAGAAGATTCCACCAAAAATTTCTAGAACTAATAGGTGAACTCAGCAGAGCCCCAGGATACAAAATCAATGTGCAGAAATCTGTTGCATTTCTGTAAATCAATAATGAAGCAACATACAGGGAAATCAAGGAATTGATCCCATTTACGATTACACCAAAAAACCATGGGATACCTAGAAATAGGCCTAACCAAAAATATAAAAGATTTGTGCTCTGAAAACTACAGAACATATATTAATGGAATTGAAAATAGCACAAAGAAATGGAAAAACAGGGTACCTGGTGGCTCAGTCAGTTAAGAGGCTGCCTTTGGCTCAGGTCATGATTCCATGGTCCTGAGATGGACCCCGCATTGGGGTCTCTGCTCAGCAGGAAGTTGGCTTCTCCATCTCACTCTGCCTGCTGCTTTGCCTCCTTGTGCTCTCTCTCCACCCCCTCTCTCTATCTGCCAAATAAATACATAAAATCTTTTTTAAAAAATAAATGGAAAAACATCCCATGATTATTGATTTGATGAGCAAGTAATTTTAATATGTCTATAGTGCCCAAAGGAATCTACACATTTAATGCAACCCTATCAAACTGCCACCAGGATTTTTCACCAAGCTAGAACTAACAATCTTAAAATTTGTATGGAACCAAAAAATCCCCAAATAGCCAAAAAATCTTGAAAAAGAAAAGCAAAGCCGGTGGCATCACAATTCTGGGCTTCAAGCTGTATTACAAAGCTGTAGTCATCAAGATAGTAGATGACACAAAAACAGACACACAGATCAATGGAACAGAATAGAAAACCCAGAAATGGACCCACAACTATATGGTCAACTAATCTTTGAAAAATCAGGAAAGAATATCCAATGGCAAAAAGACAGGTTCTTCAACAAACTGTGCTGGAAAAAATGGACAACAACAAGCAGAAGAATGAAACTGGATCACTTTCTTATATCATACACAAAAACAGATTCAAAATGGATGAAGGACCTAAACGTGAGACAGGAAACCATCAAAATCCTAGAGAAGAAGCCAGGCAGTAACCTCTTTGCTCTTGATTGTAGCAACCTCTTATTAGACACATCTCTGGCAGCAATGGAAACAAAAGCAAAAATGAATGACTGGGACTTTATCAAGATAAAAATTTCTTCACGGTGAGGGAAACAGTCAACAAAACTAAAAGGCAACCTAGAAAATAAGAGAAGATGTTTTCAAATGACATATCTAATTAAGGGTTAGTATCTAAAATGTATAAAGAATTTATCATAGTCAAGCAATCGATTATCATATGGTTTCACTTACTTGTGGAGCATAAGAAATAACACAGAGGACATTGGGAGAAGAAAAAGTGAGTTGGGGGAAATTGGAGGGGAATATGAACCATGAAAGACTAGGGACTCTGAGAAACAAACTGAGGGTTTTGAAGGGGTGTTCGGTGAGCCTGGTGGTGGGTATTAAGGAGGGGACATATTGCATGGAGCACTGGTTGTGATCCATAAACAATGAATCTTGGAACACTGAAAAAATTAAATTAAATTAAAAGAATTTATCATAATCGACACCAAGAAACAAACAAACAAAAGCAAATAATATAGTGAAGTAATGGGTAGAAGACATGAATAGACATTTTCCCAAAGAAGACATATAGATAGCTAACAGGCACATGAAAATATGCTCAACATCAACATCACTCATCATCAGGGAAATACAAATCAAAGCCATTATAAGATACCATCTCACACTGGTCAGAGTGTCGAAATTTAACAACCCAGGAATCAACTGATGTTAGCAAGGATTTGGAGAAAGGGGAACTCTCTTGTACTATTGGTGGGAATGCAACCCATGCAGCCACTCTGGAAAACAATATGGAGGTTTCTCAGAACATTAAAAATAGAACTACCCTATGACCTTGCAATTTCACTATTAAGTATTTACCCAAAGGGTACAAAAATGTTGATTCAAAGGGGTACATTCACCCTGAGGTTGACAACAGCATTATTAACAATAGCCAAATTATTGAAACAGTCCAAATGTCCACCAAGTGATGGATGGATAAGGAAGATGTGATATATATATATATAGATCT
>NW_026742876.1:0-3757 GCF_022355385.1 Mustela nigripes
CTCTAGTGCTGTGCAGTTTGGAACCAACCTCGTGTGCGCTGCTTGGATCAGCCTACCTGTTCTCGGCCAGAGCCAACCCCTTCTCCTCCAGGTAGGGCCAGCCCGTCTCAGCACCGCGTCACACCGCGCTTTGCTCGACCCAAGTGCGAACACGTCGCATTCCAGTGGTTTGCCTTGCGGCCCATTCCTCACTGGTCAGACCCTTCTCTGAGGATGGGGAGCGTGTCACGTCAGATTCTCGCATGCTCCGTCCTGGCACAGGAACGCTCATGGTATCCCTGGGAAGAATGGCTAGCACTCGGCGCCTGCTGGAGGGTTTGAGAGCACGTCTGTGAGGAGCTGCCCTGTCCCAGATAAGCTCAGGACCAGAAGGGGGGCCAGAGGTGCGGGGGATGGGGAGCCTCGGACATTGCTGGCGGTGGCCTGGTGAGGAGCTCCCGACTTAGCAGAGTCACAAGGACTTGTGAGTCCCTGGCTCTGGTCTAAACCAGACCTTGAGACCACCCCACCCAAGAGGAAAGCTTTTCTCAGTTGGTCAAGTCCCTGCTGACAGAGTCCACAGCGTGGAGAGGATCAAAGTCTGGTGGAGAAGGTGAGCACCAAGAGTGGTACACGTCATGACAGAGGGGAATGCAGGCCCCTGTGGGCACAGGCAACGGACCTGAGGACTGTCATTTGACATAGAGAGGGTGAGAATCTTCAGGGCGACTCCTGAGTAATCAGGGAGGGCTTCCTGGTGGAGGTGACCCTAGCACAGTCTCAAGGACTTCATCATCAGTGGCAGTCGTGCAAAGGAAGAGTGGGTCGTGTACAGTACTGACACAGGCCGCTGGCATGAAGTCCCCGTCCCGTGTGGTGCAGCATGGTGTGTGGAGAACTTGCACATTGTGCTGCAGTTGGAGCCCGACATGCTTGCTGGAGGGCGGTTCGGAGGGGTTGCTGAAGCACCAGAGGAACATGTTGGGCAGGAGTCAGGGAACATTTAGGGAAACATCCACCTACAGGAATCTCGGGGCCTGGTGAGAGCTGACGCCCCTCCCGTGCTCCTCACTGAGCAAGCAGGTGGGACCCACCCGGGCCCTGAAGGACAGGCCACATATGAGGCTCCCTTCTGTCTTCGGGCCATCCTGAGATCCTGGGGCGCAGAAGGGCAGGTTGGAAAAGGCAGGAAACAGGTCAGGCCAGGGAGGCTAGCCCTGTGACGCCTGGGTCCAGCCAGCAAGGATCCCTTGGGATGTCTACCCTCCAGACTGCTAGAGAGCAGCGTTTATGGTCCTGGTCCTTGAGCAGGGTCCTGCTTGGTGCCCCACATCCACCTGCTGTTCCCTTGGGCTCCCAGTCTCATGGACACCAGCGTGCACCTGCTCCATCCTCCAGCCAGGCAGCCAGAGTTGACTCAGGGTCTGCTCCGCAGCAGGTGTCAGGACAAGAGGGAGCGTGAGCCCCTGTGCTCCTGCATGGGGATCCGGGCATGGGCGTCTGGGTGGGTCATGAAGGAAATCGTTCTCGGACATGCCCAGTGCCACGCTGGGAGCCCTATGCCCACTTCATGCTGTCTTGGACGTCAGAATTCATCGGCAGTGTAACTGTTGCCCTAGGTGGAGCTCCTTTTTGCAGTACACAACCAGAACAACCACACAGGGTGGCCCTGATGAGGTGCTTGGCCTTGGCAAACTGTCTGACCTCTCGAAGCCTCTCTCTCTTTTGTAAGATGGGAGTAGTGAGAACACGCCCTCAGAGTGCTATCGTGACTCCTGTGGGCTCTGGAATTCGCCACTAGTAAGCAGGCATGGTATCATCGTGGCCGTCCTTGTCCTGTTCAGAAAGGTGGGCCAGGCTCGTCTGGCCTGAAGTCTCACAGCAGCAAAGGGCAGAGTCGCATGGGCTCAGACCTCCAGAGTCTGAGGGACTTCGTGCTTCTTCCCCTCAGTTTCTAGGCAGAGGACAGGTGAGGGGGAAACGGCCACCCTGGAGCTCCGCAAGGAGGGGCTGGCACCGCCGTGGATTGGACCACAGTCACAGGAAAGGAAAATGAAGTGACAGTCCCCAAGCGTGGTCTCTTTTTTCCAATTCAGCTTTGTCTGTCAACAGCCAGTATCGTCATCCCAGGCCAGGGGACCCGGGTCTTTAGGAACCTCTATCACCACGACAGAAATCTCAGGCCTGGCAGAGACACTGCTCCAAATCGCACTGCACACTCCCATCCCCATCCTGGGCGTGTGCCTCTTATTTGAAGAGTTGATTGGGAGGCTTTGCAGCCCCGTGAAGAGATTTTTTGTCCCGCATCCATTAAGGGTTCACTCCGCTGGCTGGAACAGCAGGAACAGCCACGGGGCAGCCAACCCCGTGATGGGCAGATGGTTCCCGTCACATCGCGGCTTCACGAAGCACCTGCAGTCACTGTGCAGCTGGTGCCACTGTCCAGGGCGATCCGGGTCCCTGTCTGTGTACAGCCTGCATGGCCTGCCCACCCCTGGGCCTTTGCTAACCATCTGCCGGCTCCAGTGCTCCACCCTGCACCCCTGCATGCATCCCAAGCCCACTGCACTCAGGAGCACCAGGTTCTGAAGTCTTGGCCCCTCCACCTAGTAGGCTGTTCTCCACCAGGGCAGCGGTGTCTCCCAGCCTGGGCCAGAGTCAGCCAGGGTCGTTCCGCATGACAGGGAGCCAAGCCTGGGCGAATGCAGTAGAAGGACACCACTCAAATCCTACAGAGCCCAGGACAGCCTCTCAGCAGGGAGTGTCAGCAGTGTGGTGGCTAGGAAACACGTGCTGTGTGGCGGGGTGGACACAGAGTGCATGAGGGGCAGACCCCGCAGACCAGAGTTAGTGAGCTGGGGAAACCCTGCAGACTAGAGCTTATGAGCTGGGGAGACCCCATAGACCAGAGTGTAGAGCTGGGGAGACCCCCCAGACTAGAGCACGAGAGCTGGGGAGACCCCACAGATGAGAGTGCATTAGCAGGAGACCCCACAGACCAGGGTTCGTGAGCAGGGGACCCCACAGACCAGAGTGCATGAGCCACGGAAACTCCGCAGACCAGAGTGCAGAGTTGGGGAGACCTCGCGGACCAGAGCTTACGAGCCGGAGACACCACAGACTCGAGCACGTGAGCGGTGGACCCCCTAGACCAGGGCTCATGAGCAGAGGACTCTGCAGATCAGTACGGGTGAGCCAGGGACCCTACAGACCAGAGACCGGGAGCCCAGGATACCCCTCACACCAGAGTGCATGAGCGGGAGACCTCACAGACAAGAGCACGAGAGCGGGTGACCCTGCAGACCACAGTGCATGAGAAGGGGAATCCCTCAGACCAGAGCGTGTGAGCCCAGAGACCCCGGAGACCAGAGCGCTTGAGCTGGGGACCCCGCAGACGGACTGTTACAGCAGGTGACTTCCACTCACACCCTGTGTCCCACGTGGGCCCTCCCTGCTGTCCATGGGTCCATTCTTCTACACCCTTAAGTCCACAGCAACCCAGGGGGCAAAGGGTTGTTTATACCAACTACCCCCCCCATTTCACGGGGAGGCTGGGACTCCGCCCCTCAGTACCCACGAGACTCTAACAAGCTGCCCGCTGCCCCTTAAGTGTCCCTGGGGGATACGGAATCAGTGTCCCGGGGGGAGCCGTATGTCCATGCGCGAGGCGAGGCCACAGCAGCCACTCAGGCCAGGCTCTGAGGCAGGGTCTGTCTGGCCATGCACAGCTGCTGTGGCCCCAGTGTCCGTGGTTATGGCTGCGTCCCTCCATCTGTCT
>NW_026742877.1:0-1763 GCF_022355385.1 Mustela nigripes
CCCTCATGAGTTGGTGTGGCCTAATGGGCCATGCTGGTTTCTCTTACCTCAGAAAGCCCACTCTCAACCATTTTCTCTCTCAAAGGCAGTTGCTCTTAGAGTCTTCACATGGCACTTGGGGCCTGCTGGTAGTTGGCTACTGCCCTCTGTACCTTGGATCTAACAGCTGTGGGGCATCAAGACGAGAACGTCTCTTATTCTAAGACTTAATATAGTTTGGGGCACATGGTAAGCAATAATCACTTTTTTTGTTGATCCAAGTGTTCGACCTTTCTTAATTATTCTAGTACCACAATTTACTTGTTCTAAGATTTGTCCCCCCCCCATTTTAATATCTCTTAAGGTGGCACTCACCTTGCACTTGATGACATATCCTAGTTTAACTGACAGCATTTCTCTTTCTTAGTCGAACATAAACTATAGTGTATCTTACCCTTGATGAAAGCTAGAATGCAATTAAATACTCTATTATGGTTATGATTCTGATATTTGAAATCCTCCAGTAGCTCCCTGTGCCCCCACATTGTAGTACCTCACCTCCTCGGCATAGTATACAAACCATCTCACCCCCAATGTTAACCCCAGGTCTCAGCCTCCATCCCCAGATGATGCTGTCAGATCAGTTGTCGGTTGTCATGAACTTGCTGTAGTTTCCCAAATGCACTGTGCTGCCTCCTGGCACTTTGAAACTTGACACACTCATCCTCATTCTTCTGCTTTGCCCTTGTGTATCACCTCCCCTGAAAATCTGTTCCTAAGTGGCTTTTCCCAGCTCCAACCTACCCTTGGCAGTCTTTTATCTCCCTGTGGTAAAGCCTGTCACACTGCACCATGGACATGCTGGTTGTCCCCCTGAGAAGAGAAAAGGGACAGTGAGGGCCGCCCAGCATTTGCAGCTCTGCAGAGCCCCATCCTGGCTTACAGGAAATGCCAGATCATGAAAACAAACGGAGATCATCCTCTGGCTAAAACCAGTTCTTCTTTGCCTACCGCAGGATCTGGATCAATAAATAGCAGCCAGTTATTATTGCTGTTTTTCTAGGGATTTTTTTCCCCATATATTTCCCAGGTCTTTACTCTTTTTATATCACTTTAATTTAGGCTTCAACCACTTCCTAGTCAGATCAGGTGAAATCATTTTCCTTCCCATACCCTCAATGTATTTCATACCTAGTAATTTTTTTTTAAAAGATCTTATTTACCCATTTGACAGGCAGATCACAAGTAGGTAGAGAGGCAGGCAGAGAGAGAGGGGGAAGCAGGCTCCCCGCTGTGCAGAGAGCCCGATGTGGGGCTCCATCACAGGACCCTGAAATCATGACCTGAGCCGAAGGCAGAGGCCTAAACCACTGAGCCACCCAGGAGCCCCCATACCTGGTAATTTTTAACCAACGTGGATTTGCTGCATCAAATAGTTCCTCCTTCTTCATATATAAATATATAAATATATTGATCAAGTCACTCGCATGTCTTAGGAGAATGTCATACCTTTAGTAGCAAACTTGATATCTTGGCCATTGGTTTTGATTTTTGTTTTGGTTTGATTTGGTTCGGTTTTTGTCATTTTAAAAATCCCTCCAGGGCGCCTGGGTGGCTCAGTGGGTTAAGCCGCTGCCTTCGGCTCAGGTCATGATCTCAGGGTCCTGGGATCGGGTCCCGCATCAGGCTCTCTGCTCAGTGGGGAGCCTGCTTCCTCCTCTCTCTCTGCCTGCCTCTCTGCCTACTTGTAATCTCTCTCTGTCAAATAAATAAATAAAATCTTT
>NW_026742877.1:1863-3756 GCF_022355385.1 Mustela nigripes
GTGGAACAACAATGAGGTATTTCAAAGAGGTGAACCACAGATAAATTTCTCTAAGGGTGGGGTGAGGGTTACTCAAAAAGGAACTTTACAAGGCTTTTAAAGATATCAATAATCATTATAACTTAACGTGACTTATTGTTACTGTGCTCTTAACTGGTCTAACACTTGTTGGCTTCCAAAAAAGATTAACATAGTTCTAGATGGTTCTAGCGGCGTTCTAGCACAGGGTCTCATGAGGCAAGCATTCTAGCCACTGGCTGTGCAAGGCATGGGGCCTGTTAGTGATTCTAATTTTTCCTCTGCAGAATGGGCCCCCAGGTCCTTTCTACCCAAATAAATAATGTGGTGATTCTCTCATTGTACTTTTGGTTTAAACAGCCAACTGTCTCTTAAAAAGGACTTTTGTTTAAAGTCCTTTAAAAAAAAAGTCCTTTTAAAAAAATCTTATTTTTATTTTTTATTTTTTAATCCCATATGTTTACTCTGATCCTAGAACCTTGTCATTTTGACCTTCTCTGCTGATTAAAATATTCTCTCCAAAATGTCAGTTATTTGCAGGTACTTGCACTGTAGACATTTTTTAAAAATCCATTCACGATCCTTAGTGAAAATCTCGGGAATCTGAAAGACTACCATTTGCTATTCATCAAATAGTTACTGTCTCCACTAAGTGACAGGGCTTCAGAGAACGTGAGCTCACAAGAGATGTAGCCTTTTTTCCACTTTCTGCTACCATGTTCATTTCTATGTTACTCAGAGGAGCCTTCTTTGTAGAAACATATTATCCAATCTTTTAAAAATCATAAAACTGAATTTAAATTCTGTCCCTTCATTCCCCACAATGCTTAAAAAGCTAAGCAACATTTTCACTGGCCTAAAAATCCTCTGTGCTCTGCCTATTCATCCTCCTCCTCTCCAAACTGCTACAAACCACTGACCTTTATACCATTTGCATAGTTCTGCCTTTTCTAGAAGGTCATATAGTTGGAACCTTGCAACATGAAGCTTTTCAAATTGACTTCTTTCACTTATTATGATGAATTTTAAGTTTTTTCCATGTCTTTTCATTGCTTGATAGCCATTTCTATTTATCGCTGAATCATATCCCATTGTCTCAATGGACCACAGTTTATCTATCCATTCTCCTCCTGAAGGACATCTTGTTTACTTCCAAGTCTTGGCACTTATGGGTAAAGCTGTTATAAACACAGGTTTATATGCAGGTTTTTGTGTACACAAAGTTTTCAGCTCTTTTGGGTGAGTACCCGATTGCTGGATCATATGGTAAGAATATGCATAGTTTTGTAAGAAACTGCCCAACTGTCTTCCAAAGTGGTAGCACCATTTTGGTGTTCTCACCAGAATGAATGAGAGTTTCTCTTGTTCCTCATTGTCAAAAGCAATTTATGTTGTCAGTATTTTGGATTTTAGCCATTCTAATAGATGTGTAGTGATATATCATCGTTTTATTTATTTATTTATTTATTAAAAAGAGAGGCAGGCAGAGAGAGAGAGAGAGAGAAAGGGAAGCAGACTCCTTCTGAGCAGAGAGCCCGACGTGGAACTCGATTCCAGGACCCTGAGATCATGACCTGAGCCGAAGTCAGTGGCTTAACCCACTGAGCCACCCAGGAGCCCCTCATTGTTCTTTTAATTTACAATTCCTTAATTATACATGCTGTGGATCATCAAAGCATCTTTTCATATCATTATTGCCATCTCTATATCTTCTTCAGTGAGGTGTCTGTTCCAGTCCTTTGCCAATTTTTCAGACCAATATCACTGATGAATATGGATGCTAAGATTCTTAACAATATCCTAGCAAACAGGATCCAAAGCACATTAAAAAGATGCCCACTCTCACCACTCTTGTTCAACATAGTATTAGAAGTC
>NW_026742878.1:0-3756 GCF_022355385.1 Mustela nigripes
TATTAACCAAAGGGAAGCTGAGTAAAAACTACATATGGAAACTGCAATGTCTTTGCAAGTCTCTTATAAATCTAACATTATATCAAAATTACATGTTTAAGAAACACATGAATATACAATATATAAAATATAGAGAAAATGGAAATTACATATTTTATTACCATACAAACCAAACATTTGATTGTTGATTTGCTGTTGATTTGATTTGTTATTTTCATTTTTCTGTCTTTATTTCATTTTCTTTATAGTAAAACCTCCGAACACTTGTCTTTGTTAAGGCTGAGCAAGAGTGAGAAGGCACTCATTCTGCAACCTGAGTGCTTAGCTTCAGATTCTATCTCTACCATTTGCTGTGTGATTGGGGCAAACTACATCTAAAAACTAAAATTTAAATTTAAAAATTAAATTAAATAGATTAACTTTCTTTGCCCAATTTCTCTACTGTACAAATGGAGAAAATAATACCTGCCACATAGAGCTGCTTAAGAATAAATAAATTAATATACACAAAGCACTTAGAACAGTAAGTGCATGAAGTGAGCGCCACGTGACAGAAGTCTAGAGGCAGAGCGACATCTCCCACTCAAAGGGAAGGAGGGATCACTCTTTGTCTCCCTTTCCTCCCTTGTATAAAGAACCTGACATTCCTGGAGGATGGCTCCAGATGATCAGATACTTGTGGTTGAAATTTTGACTCCTAAAAGTATAATGTGTGAAGGGGCAACATTAGCAGAATAAAGCAAGCAAAAAGTTCCCAGCCCCACCACTCCAGACAAACTCTCCCCGGATGGAAATGAGACTGTGCTCTCAGCTGCCTACTTCTTTTTTGCTAGCCATCTTCCCCATTCCCCCTTAACTCCAGTGTTCCTGCTGCTCTCTGAGCTGTTGCATGCCTTTCCAATAAATCGCCTTGCTGCTCAAATTTGTAAATGTTGGGTTCTCTTATTTGCGGTCAACCACAAACACTCTGTGCACTACCCTGATGCTGTTTTCCAAAGTCTGTCTGAGTATTCCTCTGAAAACATTGTCCTCAGATTACACTTTGACTGAAAGGGAATGAAGTTTCTTGAGTTGGTGTTTGGAAAGGAGAGGAAACCCTATTGGAAAGTAGGCTCATTGAGAAAGGGCTCACAGACATTTCATCATATCCGAGCTGCCCATTGTGCAAGTTCTCTCCAGGCCCAGGATGGAAATCAAACAAAGGTGGAAAGCCATTATTCATGGAGATTTAATGGACAATACAACTATTGATTAGACCTATGCAAAAAAATGGCCCAGTGTGGGATTATTCTCAACACAACTCATTATACATTGAACACTAGAAGTCCAATCTGTGACCTTCAGTGGGTACCTCATAAAAAGACGTCAATATTAGAGAACAGCCATAGGTATTTTCATGTTTTGCACATAGGAAAAATTATTTAGGAAGATGGAATAATTACTGAAGGACCTAGATTACTATGTAAATGCAATATTACTTACACAACTGATGAGACCTCGGGAGAAATTCATTAGGCCTTGTAAGAAAAACTCAATTAAAAACTCATATTATTATATTACAAACTTGGATTGGATAAGTTTTCATAAGAAAATACAAAATAATGAAAGCACAAGCCAAAGCCTCCACTAGAGTTTGTGAATGTAATGTACAATGAAAATGTTACACACAGCTAATCAAGAATCAAAAATTCTAATGAATCATACTATTAGTGTGATATATTTAAAGATACTTCCTCAAAAAAAAAGATATTTCCTCAAGGTAAACATTATATTAATTTTTAAAATTCATCCTATTGTAGTTCTGGTAATGGCTTGGCTTTTTATTTTACTATGGATTTGCTGGATATTTATACAACTGCATACTGCTCAGAAAAAGGAGAAACAAATGGAGATAATTTAAAAACTACAGAGCAACTTATAAAGGAGTAGCAAAAATGAGAAATTGCAAGGGTAAATACAGTTCTAAAAAAAAAAAAAAAAACACTTGATTTTTCCCTCGTGCCAAAAGGGAAGAGTACTCCTCCCCCTCCCTTTAGCATTTACCTTAGAAAACTTGATCAAATGCTTTCTCTGTCATTTTGAGATGTATATAAGTCTTTTAAAAGATTAATAAACCTCACACTAGTTCTGCATCCCAGGAATGCATTTCTCAGAGACCTCAGAGCAATTTCTTTGAAGTGTGAACCTCTAGGAGGTTGGATGGCATTCCTTCCACCCCCCCTTACCCCCCCCCAACGGGACTCTGGGAATTTAAACCTCTGTGTTTGGCTTCATGATGCTATTTCCTGCTTGTCATAAAGATACAAGCTAAGGAGCAAACTTCCAGTTGTACAAGAAATGTTAAGAAGATGTAATGTACAGCATGTTGACTATAGTCAATAATATTGTACAGCATATTTGAAAGTTGCTAAGGGAACAGATCTTGAAAGTTCTCATCATAAGAAAAAAAAATGTAACTCTTATGGTGCCAGATGGTAACTGGACTTATTGTGGCGATCATTTCACAATATATACAAATACAAATCATTATGTTGTACACCTGAAACTAACATAATGTTAGATGTCAATTACACTTGAATTAAGAAAAAAGATATAAGAAATTTTATTTTTTCTTTCAATAAAGATAAATTAGCATAACTGTAATGAATTGTATTTGCCTAACTAGCTGTATTAAATGGTGAGATTTCTTTCACTGCCATCTCCTCAGCAGATTGAGTGCAATGTGCATCTCAGTCTGATTAATCTTTATACAATAACGAAACCATTTCATTCTTTTCTACATGGGAAGGAATCACTAGGATCCCAACAGATTTTATTTCTAATTATATTTCCCAACCCAGCTTAGTAGTAATGGGATATAGTGGGAATAATTCCTACAGAAGCTCATTAACTTCTCTCTGAATAAGCCCATTCCCAGTTGTGGAAAGCCATGTAGGATATGCCATCTGACACAGAAACATCAAATAAAACAAAACATTAATATAATCTACCAGCAGTGCTAGAAGGAAAAAATAAAACAAAACTTCTGAATAATGTGTTTTTTTAATGTTAATTCAGTATTACTCTGATACCAAGTAAGGAATACTAGAGAGATGTAATGCCAACACATAAGTGAATAGTGTTCCTATGACACAATGGGCAATGAACTACAAACATTTTGAAGGAATAATAATATGGTAAAATTCCCAGAAGGTTGGAGCTATGCCAATTTTAACTCATTTTTTTTTACAATATTCTAAGAAAATGTCAAAAAACTTTCAATGTTAAAGCTGATGACACTGACAAGATTGAGTGATCATAAGGTTTGAGTGCCTAGATACGTGGTTTTGTACAATGGAGAAAAAAGTGTATTCATGAGGTTTTGTAAAGGTAAAAGCACTTTCTTTGATGGTTAGTTGTTTGCAGTACAGGTCATCAAAGACATTGTCATGTCTGTTTTCCTATTCTCCTGAACAATGTGTGTGAAAAAAAGAACATTTCCTAGACTGCGGATGGTAGAACACCAGAGTCCCACAAGACATTATTTGTATTCAACAAGAAACAATAAAAAGCAAGGAGGTTTTGTGGCTAAATAAATCTGAGAATTCCCTACTTGAAGTTTTATAATCTAGGTAAACATATTAAAGGCTATGAAGAAACATACCATAAACAATCCCAGTTAATTAGAACCTCCCCCTCGGCATCAGGGAAATACAAATCAAAACCATAATGAGATATCACCTCACACCAGTCAGAATGGCTAAAATCAACAAGTCA
>NW_026742879.1:0-3755 GCF_022355385.1 Mustela nigripes
ATGCAGGAGCATGGAACATTTTTCCATTTCTTTGTGTCTTCCTCAATTTCTTTCATGAGTACCTTATACTTTTCTGAGTATAGATTCTTTGCCTAGGAATAGGTTTATTCCTAGGTATCTTATGGTTTTGGGGTGCAATTGTAAATGGGATTGGCTCCTTAATTTCTCTTTCTTCTGTCTTGTTGGTGTATAGAAATGCAACTGATTTCTGTGCATTGACTTTATATCCTGACACTTTACTGAATTCCTGTACAAGTTCTAGCAGGTTTGGAGTAGAATCTTTCAGGTTTTCTGCATAAAGTATCATATCATCTGCAAAGAGTGAGAGTTTGACTACTTCTTTGCTGATTTGGATGCCTTTAATTTCTTTTTGTTGTCTGATGGCTGAGGCTAGGGCTTCTAGTACTATGTTGAAGAGCAGTGGTCATAGTGGACAGCCCTGCCATGTTCCTTACCTTACAGGAAAATCTCTCAGTTTTTCTCCATTGAGAATGATATTCGTTGTGGGTTTTTCATAGATAGCTTTGATGATATTGAGGTATGTGCCCTCTATCCCTACACTTTGAAGAGTTTTGATCAGGAAGGGATGCTGTACTTTGTCAAATGCTTTTTCAGCATCTATTGAGAGTATCGTATGTTTCTTGTTCTTTCTTTATTAATGTATTGCATCGCATTGATTGATTTGCAGATGTTGAACCAACCTTGCAGCCCAGGAATAAATCCCACTTGGTCATGGTGAATAATAATCCTTTTAATGTACTGTCAGAGCCTATTGGCTAGCGTTTTGGTGAGAGTTTTTGCATCCGTGTTCATCAGGGATATTGGTCTGTCATTCTTCTTTTTAGTGGGGTCTTTGTCTGGTTTTGGGATCAAGGTAATGCTGGCCTCTTAGAAAGAGTTTGGAAGTTCTCCTTCCATTTCTATTATTGCAAGAGTTTCAGGAGAATAGGAATTAATTCTTTAAATGTTTGGTAGAATTCCCATTAAAGCTGTCTTGTCCAGGAATTTTGTTTGCTGGGAGAGTTTTGCCTCAGTCTCTACTTGTTATGAGTCTGCTTAGCTTTTCTATTTCTTCCTGGTTCATTTTTGGTAGTGTATGCAACTCTAGGAATGTATTATTCATTTCTTCCAGATTGTCAAATTTGCTGGCATATAGTTGTTCAAAATATGTTCTTATAATTGTTTGTATTTCTTTGGTGTTGGTTGTGATCTCTCCTCTTTCATTCATGATTTTATTAATTTGGGTCCTTTCTCTTTTCTTTTTGATAAGTCTGGCCAGGGGTTTATCAGTCTTATTAATTCTTTCAAAGAACCACCTCCTAGTTTCATTGATCTGTTCTACTGTTCTTTTGGTTTCTATTTCATTGATTTCTGCTCTGATCTTTATTATTTTTCATCTCCTGCTGGGTTGAGGCTTTATTTGCTGTTCTTTATCCAGCTCTTTTAGGTGTAGAGTTGGGTTGTGTATTTGAGATCTTTCCGGTTTCTTGAGAGAGGCTGGTATTGCTATATACTTTCCTCTCAGGACCACATTTGCTGTATCCCAAAGATTTTGAGCAGTTGTATTTTTATTTTCATTTGTTTCCATGAATTTTTTCAGTTTATCTTTAATCTCCTGGTTGACCCATTCATTCTTTAGTAGGATGATATTTAGGCTCTATGTATTCGAGTTCTTTCCAAATTTCCTCTTGTGGTTGAGATCCAGTTTTAAAGTGCTGTGGTCTGAAAATATGCAGGGAATGACACCAGTCTTTTGGTACCGGTTGAGACCTGATTTGTGACCCAGGATGTGATCAATTTCAAAGAATGTTCCATGTGCACTAGAGAAGAATGTGTATTCTGTTGCTTTGGGGTAGAATGTGCTGAATATATCTGTGATGTCTATCTGGTCCAGTGTGTCATTTAAAGCCTTTATTTCCTTGTTGATCTTTTGCTTAGATGATCTGTCTATTTCAGGGAGCGGGGGTGTTAAAGTCCCCTACTAGTATCATAGTATTTTCAATGTGTTTCTTTGATTTTGTAATTAATTGGTTTATATAATTGGCTGTTCCCATGTTAGGGACATAGATATTTAAAATTGTTAGATCTTCTTGTTGGACGGACCCTTTAAGTATGATACAGTGTCCTTCCTCATCTAATCTAATTTGTGAGATACAAGGATTGCCACCCCACCTTTCTCTTGATATCCGTTAGTATGGTAAAGTGTTTTCTACCCCCTCACTTTAAATCTGGAGGTGTCTTAAATCAATCAGTCTGTCTATCTGTTTATCTATCTGCCTTGAGGTGTCTTTATTTCTAAAATGAGTTTCTCACAGACAGCATATTGATGGGTCTTGTTTTTTTCTTTTAAAGATTTTTTTTATTTATTTGACAGACAGAGATCACAAGTAGGCAGAGAGGGAGGCAGAGAAAGGGGGAGGAAAGCAGGCTCCCTACTGAGCAGAGAACCCAATGCAGGGCTTGATCCCAGGACCCTGAGATCATGACCTGAGCTCAATCACGCCTGTTTCCTGTTCTCCGCCCAGACTCCAAGCTCACCCAGCCTGTGACTGAGTGTTTCTATCTCTGGGGCACGGCCCATTTGGAGTAGCCAAACCCAGTAGATTCCTGTAACGTGCTCCTGTGCCACACCTCCTGGTGGAGGAAGGGGGTGGTCTACCAGGATCGCCACTTGTGGGGTCCCTGTTTGAAGAGTAGTGCCCCGGGCACCTGGGTGGCTCAGTGGGTTAAAGCCTCTGCCTTCAGCTCAGGTCATGATCCCAGGGTCCTGGGATCGAGCCCCACATCAGGCTCTCTGCTCGGCTGGGGGCCTGCTTCCTCCTCTCTCTCTGCCTGCCTCCCGGCCTATTTGGATCCCTTGTCAAAAATAAAAAAAAACTTTAAAAAAAAAAAAAAAGGAGTAGTGCCCCGACTTTGCCTCGGATCAGGGTTTAGGGCAGCCCTGAGCTGAGAACCCTCTCCTCGGCTCTATCTTTGTAGCCAGCATCCCTGCTCCAATACGTGTGAACTCTGCCACAGTCAGGCACACCTGGTCTTTCTCTGACCACCGACGGTCCTGAAACCACACTAACTGCCCTGAGGTTTCCACCCCAGCTGGAGCAACGACCCTCCTATGAGCAGACTTCTGAAAGTTCCAGTTTTGTGCTCCACTGCTCTACCGCTTGCTGAGAGCCAGCCCCTCCCCCTGTGGTCTGTCTTCCCCTATAACGCCTTGGATTCCCTTCTCCAGAAAGTGGTTGCTTTTCTGTTCATAGAATTCCTGCTATTCTTCTCTTCAATCTCCAGTTGAGTTTGTAGGTGCTCAGAATGCTTGGAAAACTATCTAGGTGAACTCCTGGAACCAGACAAAATTTAGGTCTTCTACTCCTCTGCCATCTTGCTCCTCCCTGATGCTCTCGATTCCTAGAACACTGTAGTAATAGAAAGGAAATGAAGTACAGTGGGTTTGATCTTTAGAATGTCTCTTGAAATATAGCATATCATACTACAGGAAAACAAGAGTATGAAATCCATTTTTCCAACACTTTTTTTTTTTAGTCACAGTAGCCTATAGGCTTTTATTTCTATATATTTCCTATTTGCTGCTTCCATTGAATACTTTTTTAAAAACATTTTATTTATTTATTTATTTATTTATTTTCTTAATTTTTAATTTTTTATAAACATATATTTTTATCCCCAGGGGTACAGGTCTGTGAATCACCAGGTTTACACACTTCACAGCACTCACCCAAGCACATACCCTCCCCAATGTC
>NW_026742880.1:0-1684 GCF_022355385.1 Mustela nigripes
AGAGGTGGGGGGCGAGCTGCACCCTCCGGATTTACTTGGGCACAGATGCTACAGGATTAACACACCTGTTTTATTGTGGTTGTTAAATTTACTCCATCAAATATATTTTTGATTAAATGTTTTAAGGCGTCTTTGCCCAAATGAGTAGCCTGGTGTAGGCCCTGTATTATTTTCCATTGACTAATCTTAGGCATAAAGAATTTTCCCTCATCATTAACAAGCCAGTCTTGTGCATTTTTAGTATACCCTCGCTCCTGAGCAATATGAATTTCTTGGTCTGAATAGACTGGAGTTATGGACTCCATTGGAGTCAAGACTGGTATGAGGCTTAATATCTGTTTACTCTTTGATGCCTCTTTGGCTGCATGGTCTGCTAGATTGTTTCCTTTAGATTCTAAGGTCATATCCTTTTGATGTCCTTTGATGTGAATCACCGCTACCTCCTTAGGCAAGTGTACAGCCTCAAGAAGGGCTATGATCTCAGGTCCATATTTGATTGGGGAGTTATGGCTTGATAGCAATCCCCTTTCCTTCCAAATAGCTCCATGAGCATGTAGTACTAGGAAAGCATATTTGGAGTCAGTATAAATGTTGAGTCTTAGACCTTCTGCCAATTGAAGAGCACGAGTAAGTGCTACTATTTCCACTTTTTGGGCAGAAGTATTTGCTGGAAGGGGTTTTGTCTCCATTGTTTTAACCAAACTAACTATAGCATATCCAGCCTTTCTTTCTCCCTTATCCATAAAACTGCTGCCGTCAATAAACCAGTTATCATCCGCATTTTCAATAGGGGAGTCCTTTAAATCCAGCCTGCTTGAATAGACAAGGTCAACAATCTCTGAGCAGTTATGTTCTACGGAAGCAGGATGGTCAGGTACAGGCATCAGAGACTCTGGGTTTAAAGTTTGACAGGTTTTAAGTACTACTTCAGGTGTATCTAAGAGCATAGCCTGGTATTTAGTAAGGCGGCCTCCTGTCATCCATTGGTGACCCTTAGTTTCTAAGACACTCTGGACCTGATGCGGAGTCATCACTGTCAGGGACTGACCCATCGTAAGCTTTGAGGCTTCTTCTACCAGGAGGGCCGTGGCAGCCACTGCTCGAAGACAGACTGGCCACCCTTGGGCCACATTGTGAAGTGACTTTGAAAAGTAGCCCACTGGCCTCGTTTCATTCCCTAATTTCTGGGTGAGAACTCCCAAGGCTTGGCCTTGCTTCTCTGCCACATATAAAGTAAAAGGTTTCTCTAAATTCGCTAGGGCCAGAACTGGAGCTGACAGAAGTTTAGTTTTTAATGTTTGAAAGGTTGTCTGCTGAGCTTTAGTCCATAGCAAAGGTTCCTCATCGGGGTCTTTAATTGAGTCATATAATGGTTTGGCCAAAAGTCCAAACCCAGGAATCCACAGGCGGCAAAAACCTGCCATTCCTAGAAAAGTGCGAAGTTGTTTTTTCGTAGTTGGAGGCTCAAGATCTAGTATGGCCCTTTTTTTGTCACTAGATAGAACACGGTGACCAGGCGTTAGTTCATATCCCAAATAGTATACGTTTTGTTGAGAAATTTGTGCCTTTTTAGGGGATACACGATACCCTCTATCTGCCAAAAAGTTAAATAAAGTTATAGAATTTTCATCAGATGCCTCTTTTGTAGGACTACAGATTAAAATGTCATCTACATATTGAATTA
>NW_026742880.1:1784-3755 GCF_022355385.1 Mustela nigripes
GTCATCTACATATTGAATTACCGTTCCCTTAGATAAGGACACATCACGGAAATCTTTGCTAAGTACAGCTCCAAATAGATGAGAACTGTTCTTAAATCCTTGTGGTAAGACTGTCCAGGTTAACTGAGCAGACTGTGAGCTTGAGGGTGAAGTCCACTCAAAAGCAAATAGCGGCTGTGCTTCCTCACTTAATGGGATGCAAAAAAAAGCATCTTTCAAACCAAGTACAGTAAACCAGTTGGCGTCACCGGGGACATGGGTGAGAATAGTATTCGGATTTGGCACTATAAGATGAATAGGCATTACTGCCTCATTTATGGCTCTTAAATCTTGTACCATCCGATACTCTCCATTCGACTTTTTTACTGGTAAAATTGGGGTATTATAAGGAGATTGGCAAGGCTTTAGTATACCATGTTTTAGAAACTTGTCAATAAGCGGTTGTAACCCAGCTTTGGCCTCAGGTTTTAGAGGATACTGTTTCTTATGAGGTATATTGGCTGGGTCCTTTAAGATCACCTTGACGGTTGAGCTGTAAGAGCCCGTCCTGGGACATCACAATCCCAGACCTGTGGGTTTACTTCCTTCCAGACATTGGAAGGGATGGTAGGGTATGAATCAAGCTCTCCGGACGTTAAAGAGAACAAGCCATCCCCCTCTATGATAAGAGCAAATCGGCTACCCAGTTTATACATTAAGTCTCGTCCAAGTAACGGGGTGGGACAAGACGGAAGGACTAGAAAAACATGAGTTACCAATTGACTCCTATATTTACAGGTTAAAGGCATTGTCTGATGGCATGTTTTAGTTTCTCCCTCTATGTCAACAATTTTAAGGTTAGAAGGACAAGTAGGGCCGGAGTGCTGAATAAGGACAGAGTAAGTGGCTCCAGTATCAATAAGAAAATTGATAAACTTACCTCCCACATCCAGGGTAACCCGGGGCTCAGTCATCTTGATGACAAAGGGAGCCAGACCAGCCTCAGGGTCCCGTCATGCCAGTTCCTCCTCCGACGTCGACTCTCGGGCGGGGAAGGGAGTTCCTGTCCCCTTCTCTCTCTGGAGACGAGGGCAGTCTCTCTTCCAATGTCCTGTTTCTTTACAGACAGGACATGGCCCTGGTGGAGAGTTCCTGTTCGGACATTTTCTGCTCCAGTGTCCGATCTGGCCACACGTATAGCATGGGGACTTACCTGGTTCCTTTCTTGCTGCCGGCCCCTTCTTTGGCCTCTGGTTAGTCTGGCTCTGTGGGGAATCCGCAATAGTGGCAGCCATTACTTGAGCCTGTATCTTACCCTGCAATTTAGTCCTCCGGTCCTTTTCTTGCCTCGAGGCCACATCTCTATTGTTAAAGACTTCAGTCGCTACCTCTAATACGCGCTGGGTGGGAGTCTGAGGACCTAGAGCCATCTTAGTTAATTTTCGGTGGATGTCAGGTGCCGATTGACTTATAAAATGCATGTTCAGTATGGTTATTCCCTCAGGTGAGGCTGGGTCCAGATTTGTGTATTTATGGATGGCCTCCACCAGTCGCCCCTGGAATAGGGCTGGATTTTCTTCAGTTCCCTGTGTAACTTCCAGGAGCTTGTCAAAGTTCACAGGTTTAGAAAATCCTTTTTTCATTCCTTCTATCAAACAAGTAATCATATGGTCCCGTTTCTCTCTCCCTGAACTATCCTCCTGATAGTTCCAATGCGGCTCAGTATTAGGGACGGCAGTGCCCCCTACTGGGTAATGATTCCTGTCTCTTACTGCTAGTTCATCAACGAACTCCTGTGCTCCCTCCCAGATTCGTCTCTTTTCCTCGGGGGTGCAACAGTGAGTTAACATGATATATATATCCTTCCAGGTCAAATCGAACATAATAGATACTTCCTGAAAACCATCAATAAATTGAGAGGGGTTTTCTGAATACCGTCCTAAACGTTGTTTTATCTGAGCCAGATCTGTCATGGAGAATGGGACATGGACC
>NW_026742881.1:0-3755 GCF_022355385.1 Mustela nigripes
CTCTCAGGACTGCCTTTGTTGTGTCCCACAGATTTTGAACCGTTGTGACAAGTTTTATTCTTAAGTTTGCTTGATTTCCAAGTAAATAAACCCATTTTTTGTCATTACTCCAGTAGCTGGAGTTAGCACATTTCCTTCGGTCAAAACTAATGGGGTTCAAGAAATGAGTCAAACTAATTAAGTGTTAAATAACTTTTCTAATTATTTTCAAACTCAAAAATTACAATCTTTCAGAATATAATCAAGGAAGGAAATGAGGAAGGAAAGTGCTGAATGAAAAAACAAAGTTAATTCAATCATAATGAATGATTAGAAAAGAAAAGTATCTCTCTGCTTGGAAAAATGATCGTGGTAACTAAAATCAATCTATTTCATTATTTAATGTACTTCATTTATAATAGGTGTGTGTTACATTTACTTCTAAGTAGAATAATTGGTCTTTCTTGAATTTAAAATATACTTACTCATAAAAAACAAACACCTAATTAATGTATTGAACCTGTCATTAACTTCACACATTAATATATTCTTCCTTGAAATTCTCTATCTCTCTCTAATAAAATATTCAAAACTGTACAACTTTACATTTAGAATGTCATCCTACTTAATTCTTTAAAAAGTCAAGCTGTATCAAGTATATATACTTTTATAGTTTGTTGAATATTCAATTATTAAGTATCATCTGATTACCCTCCTTGTGAGTCTCTTTTATGGCCACTCTCATTCTGTTCTCTGCTTTCCAGCTATTACATTTTCTCAGTTTCTTAAACATGTCATATTCTTCCTAATCTTGAGGGCTTTGTCCTTCGCTATACAAAGGATTCTATTCAATGTCTCTATTCTACGCCTTGTTACTTCCTACTCCTTCTTCAATTGGAGTTTAGCTTAAGTGTCATTTTGCTAAGAAAGCCATCTGTGCTCTAGTAGAATTGGTAATATTTCACTAAGTCACCATCCTGGATTTTACCCTCTCAAGGCCCACTAGCTTTCTCCTACAAAGTATGCATAACTTTTAAAATAATTGTTAATAGTTGTTAAGCACTATCTCTAAAGAATCACTAATTTAAATCACTAATTAAAAATCATTAAATTAAGATGTTGTTCCTTCTCCTGGAGTTGCTTTCTCATCCTTAATTTTTTATGCAAAGGAGGTGTAAGCCATGAAGCCTAAATGAGAACTCTGAGTTTCCAGATGAAATGTTTAACTTACATGTATAATCCCTATAAAATGGAATTAACATTTCAAACTCTTTAGCTCTTTTAGAGCAAAGCTGATCTAGGACCATCAAGCAGGCCAATCCACAATTAGTCAAGTGTCCAGACTAGTATGTTGTTAGTCTCACCAATCCCCTACCTTGAACCTTCTTGTTCTCTACCCTACAATGGGCAGAAAGAAATGTTACTAGATAATCACCTAACTACCCTCTGGGAAGGGGGATATTCAATCCTGTTTCAGAAAGCATTTCCTTCTTTCCCCCCCAAATCTTCCTACTCATATGCAAAGAATGTCCTGTTCATTTAAGTTAGCTAACACTCCAGCTCATCTGAAGAACAGCACAGATGGCAATCAAGATCTCATAATGGGACAGGGAACAACACCTTCTCCAAAACAGAGAGACAACACATATTTAAAATAGGTACATAGGGGCATATGGGTGGCTCAGTTGTTAAGCATCTATTTTTCACTCAGGTCATGGTCCTGGGGTCCTGGGATCGAACCCCACCTGGGGTTCCCTGCTCTGCTGGAGGCCAGCTTCTCCCTCTCCCCCTATTTGTGTTCCCTCTCTCTGTCAAATACATAAACAAATCTGAAAGAAAAAGAAAGAAAGAAAGAAAGGAAGGAAGGAAGGGAAGGAAGGGGAGGGGAGAAGGGAGGGGAGGGGGGGAGGGGAGGGGAGGGGAGGGGAGGAAAGAAGAAAGAGGTATATTTGCCTGGAGTTACACTGTCACTGACTGGTAACTATGTAGTGAAAGAAATCCTGAACAGAAGTCAGGCCTTAACTCTAATTCTGATTATGCCGTTAGCTATGAAACCTCAAAATAAATCCTTATCCTCCCTTGTCTCTTCTCTTCTCAAAAGCAAAAGAGATAATCTAAATTACTTGTTAGACTTTTCCCAAGTTTTGTGGCTTTACTTAATTCTTAAAACAAAATACAAACAAGTTCTTTTCTGGTCTCTACCCATTTAGCTAAGGAAGGAAGAATCTGTCTCTAATACCAGTTCTTCAGCAGGCTTGTTATATCCTATCCACACTGTTACATTTAGCTTGTTTTTGGTGGTTTCCTTTAACAGTGTAGCTTGTCAGGAGCACTTGCATATTTACATTGAAATGGTCTTTCAGAGCAATTATGATATCAATAGAGCAATTATGATTTCAATGCCACCATAATATCTTATAGATAACACTAAAGATAAAATTTTTACGAGACATACTCAAGCTACTGCACAAAGCAGCAGTTTTTCCAAATATAAACAGTCGAGATCTTTAAAAACATTTTGGTTTTAGGAGATTAAAGGACATTAACATACACCAGACTGTGGTGTCAGTTTGGGAAGAACACATCTACATAAACGTGTTTCTGGAAAAACATAACACAGATTTCAGAATCTATTTGGCTCCTCTGCAACTGCATGAACCTATGCATGCTTCTTCAAGCCAAAGTTATGAAGATCCAAGGCAAAGAGATATATGAAATTACCAAATCAATTCATATTAAGTGGCTGAAACAATTAAAAAATTTACATTTTCAGACTTGTATTTTTTTCTGAGATTTTTGTATAACCTAAAAAAATCTGACTCAAATACTCTTCCATAAGTTTTACAGCACAGAAAAAATGGTGTGTGCATGTGTGTGCATGTGTATTTTATCTCAGTGATGTAGTCTTTGTTGTACAGAGTCAGAGAAGTGAGTGCAGGAGAATTGAGGAGCTCTGTAAAGGCAGAGTTACTAGGGAATAGAATATGGAAATACAGAAGGGAGAAACGAAGGCCCGGAGAGAGGTTTAGGGTATTTGCAGTGACAAAACTCAGAGACATATGGAACAGAGCTCACTTGCTGGGAAATGGTAGGGTATGGGATACTAACCTGGGCTTTATTATTACAATCTCACTTTGGTATGTTTTGAGAGATTTAGGTGAATATTTTTAATTGCTTTTAGGAATATCCATTGGTCTGGTTCTATTCTCAACAGCTAATATCTCAAGAGCTGCTTAGGTTTCTATGTGTTATGTTTATATTTTATAAAGCAATAAAAACAAGTTATTAAAAGGCTACAAGTTCCATAATACAATAAGTTTTGAACAGATGGTATTGTTTCTCTCACGTCACATTCCACGTCTTAGCCACAGTAAGTGTTCAATAAACATTTGTAGAATAGAAAACTTATGAATGGGTGGTTTCCAGATTCATACACAGTAGAAGAGATCATTATACAGATAATCTAAGTAAAGGGAAAACTCCAAATAATTTTTTTCTTTATTATCTCAAAGTTTAGATGAAAGTTACTCTAAGTCTGAATTATTACAGATAATTATCCTCAACTCCTTATTTCACCTGTAATGGCTTAAATCCATGTCTCCATTAAAAATTTCTCTGTGTGCCCATTTCTTGATTGGATTATTTGTTCTTTGGGTGTTGAGTTTGCTAAGTTCTTTATAGATTCTGGACACTAGTCGTTTATCTGATATGTCATTTGCAAATATCTTCTCCCAGTCTGTCAGTTGTCTTTTGATTTTGTTAACTGTTTCCTTTGC
>NW_026742882.1:0-3754 GCF_022355385.1 Mustela nigripes
CCCTGCGTGGGCTTCACCCTTGTTTAGCCTCTGGAGCAATGTCCCTCAGTGGAACAGACTTGTAAAAGTCCTAATTTAGTGCTCTGTTGCTCTGCCGCTTGCCGGGAGCCGGCCCCTCCCCCCACAGTCTGTCTTTCCGTCGCTTTGGATTCATTTCTCCACCAGTCCTACCTTTTAGAAAGTGGTTGATTTTCTGTTTCTAGAATTGCTGTTCTTCTTCTCTTTGGTCTCCCGTTCGATTTGTAGGTGTTTGCAATCTTTAGATAACCTATCTAGCTGATCTCCTGCTACCTGATGCAGTCTCAGCCTGCTACTTCTTCACCATCTTGACTCATTCCCCCTGATTAAGTTTTTAACCCAGGTCTGGTTAACTGTAGAACCAATGTTAGTAGAGATAACACTATGCCACTTCTTAATGTTTAAGATTCAAATGCAAATTGTTTTTACTACCCATGCATCCTTTGTCAAGTCAGAACGTCATCTTTATTTTTTTATTTTTTTTTAAGATTTTATTTATTTATTTGACAGAGAGAAATCACAAGTAGTCGGAGAGGCAGGCAGAGAGAGAGAGAGGGAAGCAGGCTCCCTGCTGAGCAGAGAGCCCAATGTGAGACTCGATCCCAGGACCCTGAGATCATGACCTGAGCCGAAGGCAGCAGCTTAACCCACTGAGCCACCCAGGCGCCCGAACGTCATCTTTAAAGTGAGAAAAAAAATAATACCATTTTTGAAGAGTTGTTATGAAGAACTGAGGTGGTAAATGGGAAGTGTCGAACATAAAAAGCACCTAGTAACCATTAGCTCTTCCTGAATTGTGTGCAAAGGGGTGGATATTGGTAATTATTAAACAACATGATATGTAAATGGCCTAGCCCTGATCCTGACCAAGTAGTGAGCTACATGAGATCAGAAGCCATGGCTACTTTCCTCACTGAATCCTAAGCACCTTAGAACTAGAACTAATACATACCATGAGTGAATTAAGGAATGCATGCATTATTTGATTTAATAATAATTTTGAATTGTCATCCTATTGTGGTATGAAAAAGAAGATGGTATTTATGATTTTTAAAAAGTTCATTTCTGCAATAAAACAGACACAGGGGCTAGGAAAAGCAAACTCAGACAATTAAAAGTTGCAGTTATGGGGGTGCCTGGGTGGCTCAGTCAGTTAAGCATCAGACTCCTGGTTTCAGTTCCCATAATTGTATTATGGGTCATGGGATCTATTTCAGGCTCTTTGCTCAATGGGGATTCTGCTTGAAGATTCTCTCCCTGTGGCTACTCCCCCCATTCATTCTCTCTCTGTGTCTAAAATAAATGTATTTTTAAAAGTCACAGTTTTGAAAATATTAATGACCTCTGTAAACTAACCAACTAATCCCTTCTTCTCCATATCCAGTCTATCAGCAAGACCTGTCAACTTTACCCTTCAAAATATACCCTGAATCTGATCACTTCTAATCACCTCCACTATCATAAGCCAAACTGTTATCTCTTTTCTGGACAACTGTACTAGTAACCTTTCTGGTCTCTCTGCTTTCACTGTTCTCAGAGAAGCCAGAGTGATCTTTTATAAAACACAAAATGGATCATATATTTCCTCTATTTAAAGTAATTAATGCCACTATACTTAGAATAAAAGCTCAAATATTTACTATATTTGCAAGGCCTCTCATAATGTGGTCAGTGGCTACTGCTTGGATACTATCTATTATGATCCACCTCCTTTTCATCAGATTCCATTCATACAGAGCTTTACAATAATCCTAGGATCCTCTCTGCTCAATCCTCTCTTAGAATCTTTGTGCCTTCTATTCACTCTGCCTAAAATACCTAACAAACTCCTTTTAAAAATATGTTTATTTATTTATTTATTTGAGAGAGAAAGAGATAGTGGGAGAGAGCACAAGCAGGGAGGAGAGGGAGAAGCAGACTCCCGCTGAGCAGAGATCCTTATTTGAGGCTCAATCCCAGGCCCTGGGATCATGACCTGAGCCAAAAGCAGATGCCTAACCAACTGAGTCACCCAGGCATCTCCCTAACACACTCCCTTTTCACATTCAGTTTTCTGTTGAAATGACATTCATAGAGGCCTTTCCCTAGCATTCTTTAGAAATAAAACACACTCTTGTCATTCTTTTCCACCTTACCTTACTTTATTTTGTATAGGTTTATACTCTATCACAAAGTTTCTATTTTGATGTATCTGTGTGTTTACTTTGTCTCCACAAATAATGAATAACCCTCATTGAGGATAGGATATAACAGTTGTTAATAGTGCATAATCTGGGAGACCTGGGTGGCTAGGTCAGTTAGGCAGCTGCCTTCAGCTCAAGTAATGATCTCAGGGTTCTGGGATCAAGCCCTGCTTTGGGATCCTTGATCAGTGGGGAGTGTGCTTCTCTCTCTGAATGATGCTCCCCCTGTTTGTGCTCTCTCTCTTTCTACAACCAATAAATAAATTATTTTTTTAAAAAGAGTGCCCAACCTGGTACTGGACTTTTTGGATTTGAATCCTGACTTCTTGGCTTCATCACTTACAGGTGTATAGCCCTGAAAAAGTTACTTAACCATTATTTTTCTTGATTTACTCATCTATAAAATAGGATGAGAGTGATAACTATCTCATGATGTTGTAAAAACAAAAAGAAGTGAGATAACACCATGCAGCCAAAAATAGTGTGACACATAGTAAATTATATATAAGTGTTATTGTTATTATTATTTTCTCTGTCTCAGCACTGGGATCATCTCTTGGAACATATCAAGCGTTTAATAAATATTTATAGAATGATGATACACGTGCATTGTAAGCCTGATTTTCAGAACAACTATAAGATTGAGTTAAGTGTTTGAAGAGCACAGAAATGTTAGTGTTACTGACTGTTATCTCCAGGCATGTCAGAACACTAGAAACTGACTGGGTGAATGAAGAAGTCACTCATAGGAGGAGGAGAGATAGCTAGAGACGAAGACAATGAGAAAGGGAGGGGGATAAAGTGTTTGCTAGGAAGAGGTGATATTCACATACAGTGGTAACATATTTTTTCAGTTGAACCTACACACCCCTCAAATATGAAGTCCTCCCCTATTCTCAGTAAACAGAATACCAAGGAAAATGAAGGGCTGGGCAAATGAGAAATGTGATTAAAAGAACCCGATTGACTTATTTCACTCAGCATAATACCTTCTAGTTCCATCCACGTCATTGCAAATGCAAGATTTCATTTCGTTTGATGGCTGAATAGTATTCCATTGTGTGTATATACCACATCTTCTTTATCCATGCACCTTTTGATGGGCATCTAGATTCTTTTCATTGTTTGGTTATTGTGGGCATTTCTGCTATAAACATTCGAGTGCACATGCCCCTTCAGATCACTACATCTGTATCTTCAGGGTAAATATCCTTATGCTGAGTGAAAGAAGTCAATCAGAGAAAGACAATTATCATATGATCTCCCTGATATGAGGAATTTGAGAGGAAAAGTTGGGGGTTTGGGTCATAGGGAAGGAAAAAAAATGAAACAAGATGGGATTGGGAGGGAGACAAACTGTAAGAGACTCTTAATCTCACAAAACCAACTGAGGTTTGCCAGGGGGAGGGAGGGGAGGGAGAGGGTAGTTGGGTTATGGACATTGGGGAGGGTATGTGCTATGGTGAGTGTTGTGAAATGTGTAAGCCTGATGATTGACAGACCTGTGCCCCTAGGCTAATAATGCATTGTATGTTAATTAAAAAAAAAAAAAA
>NW_026742883.1:0-3753 GCF_022355385.1 Mustela nigripes
GCAGGATACAAAGTCAATGTGCAGAAATCAGTGGCTTTCTTATACACTAACAATGAAAATACAGAAAGGGACATTAGAGAATCGATTCCATTTACTATAGCACAAGGAACCATAAGATACCTGGGAATAAACCTAACCAAAGAAGCAAAGGATCTGTACTTGAGGAACAACAGAACACTCATGAAAGAAATTGAAGAAGACACAAAAAGATGGAAGACCATTCCATGCTCTTGGATTGGAAGAATAAACATTGTTAAAATGTCTATACTGCCTAGAGCAATATATACTTTTACTGCCATTCTGATCAAAATTCCACCGGTATTCTTCAAAGAGCTAGAGCAAATAATCCTAAAATTTGTATAGAATCAGAAGAGACCCCGAAACGCTAAGGAAATGTTGAAAAACAAAAATAAAACTGGGGGCATCACGTCACCTGATTTCAAGCTTTATTACAAAGCTGTGATCACCAAGACAGCATGGTACTGGCCTGAAAACAGACACATAGACCAGTAGAACAGAGTAGAGAGCCAAGATATGGACCCTCAACTCTATGGTCAATTAATCTTCAACAAAACAGGAAAATATATACAGTGGAAAAAAGTAATTCAATAAATGGTGCAGAGAAAACTGGACAGCTATATGTAGAAGAATGAAATTCGACCATTCTTATACACCGTACACAAAGATCAACTCAAAATGGATGAAAGACCTCAATGTGAAACAGGAATCCATCAGAATCCTAGAGGAGAACATAGGCAGTAATCTCTTCGATATCAGCCACAGCAACTTCTTTCAAGATATGTCTCCAAAGGCAAAGGAAACAAAAGCGAAAATAAACTTTGGGACTTCATCAAAATCAAAAGCTTCTACACAGCAAAGGAAACAGTCAAAAAATAAAGAGGCAACCCACGAAATGGGAGAATATATTTGCAAATCACAGTACAGACAAAAGGTTGATATCCAGGATCTATAATGAACTCCTCAAACTCAACAGACACGAAACAGGCAAACATATCAAAAAAATGGGCAGAAGATATGAACAGACACTTCTACAATAAAGACATACAAATGGCTATCAGACACATGAAAAAATGTTCTTGTTATATACTTTTATCGCTCTTTTTTTTTTTGTCTGTTTTTGTTTGTATAACTTCATAAACCTTACATCGGGGCCCATTTGGGAAGAACCTTCTCTTTCATCTTCCCTTTCTTTACTGTCTCTCTCTCACTCTCCTTTTTTTCTTTTTCTTTTCTTTTTTCTCTCATTTCATTGGGGAATCCTGATTACTCAGAAGTGTTCCACAGTGCACACGGACTGCACCACAGTAGATACATTCAGCTACATCTGTTCAGTCATCTCTCACCAAAATGACTAGGAGGAGGAATGCCCAAAAGAAGAAAAATACAGAGGATGGACCTTCTTCAACAGAGCTAAAGGCTATCAACATAGACAATATTTCATAAAAAGAATTCAGGCTAACAATTATCCAGGCAATAGCTAGGTTGGAGAAAGCCTTGGATGACCAAAAGGAATTGATTAGGGCTGAGCTGAAAACAACCAAACAGGATGTTCACAATGTTAGGGTAGAGCTAATAGCTACCAGGGCTGAGGTTCACAATGCTCTCAATGAATTCAAATCTAATCTAAATTATCTCAAAGCTAGGGTAACTGAGACAGAAGTGATCTGGAGATTACTTAGTGATCTGGAGGACAAAGAGATAGAGAAAAGGATCAAGAGGAAGTCTGGAACAAACAGCATAGAAGCCACGAAAACAGAATCAGGGAAATAAAAGATGCCATGGAACATTCCAACATCAGAATTATTTGAATCCCTGATGGGAAGGAGAAAGAAAGAAGTCTAGAAGGTATAGTGGAACAAATTCTTCATGAAAATGCTCGCAATATCGTGAATGGAACCAGCGTTCATGTACTAGAGGCCAAACGGTCTCCACCCAAGTTTATAAATTCCAGAAAAACATCAAGACACCTGATAGTCAAATTGAGGAATCATAATTGTAGGTATAATCTCTTGAAAGCCACTAAGACAAAGAGCCTCCTTACTTACAAAGGAAAAACCAACAGAATAACGTCAGACCTGTCCAGAGAGACCTGGCAAGCCAGAAAGAGCTGGCAAGATATATTCAGGACATTAAATGAGAAGAACATGCAGCCAAGAATACTTTATCCAGCAAGACTGACATTCAAAATGGATGGAGAGATAAAGAGTTTCCAAGACCAACAAGGCTTAAAATGCTATGCAACCACCAAGCCAACACTGAAGGAAATATTAAGGGGGGGGTTCTATAAAAAAGAAAAAATCCTCAGAATAGCATTGAACAGAAATACAGAAACAAGCTACAGAAAGAAAGACTTCAAAGGTAACATGATGTCAATAAAAACATATCTATCAATAATCACTCTCAGTGTGAATGGACCGAATGCACCCATAAAATGGCACAGCATTGCATATTGGATAAAATGACAGGACCCATCCATATGGTGTCTATAGGAGACCCATTTTGAACCTGAGGATACACCCAGACTGAAAGTGAAGGGATGGAGAAGCATCTTTAATCCAATGGACCTCAAAAGAAGACTGGGGTAGCAATTCTCATATTATATAAATTCGATTTTGATGTAAAGACTGTAGTCATAGATACAGAATGACACTACATAATCCTTAAAGGGACTACCCACCAAGATGATCTAACAATTGTAAGTATCTATTCCGCCAGTATGGGAGCAGCCAATTACATAAGAAAACTGTTGATCAAGATAAAGACTCATATTGATATGAATACATTAATAGTAGGAGATCTTAACACACCTCTTTCAGAAGAAGACAGATCATTGAAGGAGAAAATCAATAAAGAAATAAGAGCATTGAATGACACATTGGACCAGATGGACCTCAGATATATACAAAATATTCCACCCTAAAACAACAGAATACTAATTCTTCTCAAGTACACATGGAACCTTCTCCACTATATACCACTATATACTGGGTCCAAAATCAGGATTCAACCAATACCAAAAGACTGAATTATTCCCTGCACATTCTCAGATCACAAGGAAAAGTTCAGAACGAACTCAAAAACCTGGAAGCTAAAGACCACCTTGCTTAAGAATGCTTGGATCAACCAGGAGATCAGGAAGAACTGAAACAATTCATGGAAAACAATGACAATGAAGACACCTCGCTCCAAAACCTATGGGCAACAGCAAAGGTGGACCTAAGCGGGAAATACATAGCCATCCAAGCTTCCCTCAAAAAAAAATTGAAAAATCCAGAAGATACCAGCTCTCTCAAAACCTTAAGAACTAGAGAATCAACAACAAATTAAACCAAATACACACATAAGAAGGGAAATAATCAAGATTAGAGCTGAGATCAATGAGGTAGAAACCAGAGATACAGTAGAATGTATCAATAAAACTACAAGCTGGTTTTTTTAAAGAATCAATAATAAACATAAACCATTGGCCACACTAATACAAAAGAAAAGAGAGAAAGCCCAAATTCATAAAATTATGAATGAAAAGGGAGATCACAACGAAAACCAAGGAAGTTGAAACAATCATAAGAAGTTATTATCTTGCTTGCAGCCACTCTGGAAAACAGCATGGAGGTTCCTCAAAATGTTGAAAATAGAACTGCCCTATGACCCAGCAATTGCACTATTGGGTATTTACCCTAAAGATACAAATGTAGTGATCCAAAGGGACACATGCACCCGAATGTTTATAGC
>NW_026742884.1:0-3752 GCF_022355385.1 Mustela nigripes
GCCACTGAGAGGACATACTAGAGGACAGGACTCACGCTGAGGGTCACAATGCGTGTTTATGCCCTCGTCGTACTCAAGAATGGGCGGGGCCTCAGGGTGAATGATGGTTTCTCCTACACTTTACGTTGGACAACATGCCAACCAGAAGGTTTCTTGCCATGGGTAAGGAAGAGTTCTGATTTCTGCATCACAGTCACCCCTGGGCAGTGATTGGAGATACGGTCTTGGTTCTGAAGCCTGAAAACTGAGGTGGGGAAGAAATGATGACCTAAGGCCATGGCGGGTCTGATGTGCTCAGTGTGAGGTCAGCTGTCTGGGTGTTGGTCACGAGGTCCGGGCTCAGGTTGTCAGACAGTGCATTAGTGCCCAGGTTAGACTATATATTTTGGGTGCCTTAGAGTGCCGTGTAGGTTCTTATCTGAAGAACTCTTCAGGATATGAAGAATGAGCAAGTCTGAGGCTCGTGCTCAGGCTATCGTCTCTGGATTTTGTATCAGCGATGGCCGTGGAATGTTGGGGAGGCCTCATGGTCCTGGGACGAATCTTGCTCTCTGTCGATATGGCCCAATCCCAATTGTTTTTCGTCAATCTGTGGGATGGGAGGACTCTTTTCAGGTTTGTTACCTCAGGTGTCCCACCTAAAGGCGAATTCCAAAGCAGAGCCCTGGGAAAGAGTGAAGGGAAAACCCGAACTATGGTTAAAAATTGAGGCCTAGGGGCATGGCAAGCCCAATATGCTGTCTCTCCATCCAGCCACTGAGAGGCCTTACCTGAGGACTGGGCTCAGGCTGAGGGTCACAATGTGTGTTTGTGACCTATGTGGCCCGGAAACATGGGCGGGCCTCATGGGCCACACTGGTTTCAACTACACTGAACCTTGGACAACATGCCAACCACAAGGTTTCCTTCCATGGGGAAAGAGTTCTGATTTCTGCATCATTTTCAATCCCGGGCCGTAATTGGAGATAAGGTCTAGGTTCTGAAGCCTGAAAACTGACGTTGAGAAGAGATGACTACATAAGGCCATGGCGGGTCCCATGTGCTCAGTGTGCGGCCAGCTGTTTGGGTGAGGCCAGAAGGTCCAGGCTCAGGCTTTGTCAGAAAGGGCATTAGTGCCCAGGTCAGCCTATATATTTGGTGTACAGTTAATGGCGTGCAGGTTTATCCTCATTTGTGGTTTCTGGGTAGCCCCAGAGGGCAATGTTTTTCTTCTGGAGGGCAGGCAGAGTGCTGCATTGTAGTTCTGGATTGCCAAACTGGAGGGCTTGTGGGCCAGTAGTCTGAGGACGGAAGTCTGAGAACCCAAGCTAGGCTTAGGATTCGGGGTGAGGATATGGCAGGCACAATCTACAGACCTGAATCGAGATCTCGTTCATCAGAAGTCAGGGCGAGGATCAGATGTTCGCTCAGGTTGGACATTCTGTCCCTGATGGCCCCTTCTTGAGGGGGGGTCGATCACGAGGCAATGGGGTTTTTCCCACGATGGGAGTTGTGAGGAGCTCCCAAATGCAAAGATTCTTCTGCAGGACAATTGAGACCTGTAGGTTGGCTCCAGGACTAGAATTCCGAGCAGGGTTCTAAGGATGGATGGCTGTGTAGCCCACCTCGCATTCCAATTGTCTCCAAGCAACAAGACAGCTTAGATCTGCTGGATCTGGGGGAGCAACCGAGGAGGCTGAGTTGAAATGGACTCTCCTGAGGATGAGTCCTAATATGATTTTGTGTCTATGGAGACCTTGGAATGAAGCGGTGGCACTGGGGCCCTTAAGGGTCCTCCTAAAGAGAGGCTTTCACACAGCTCCATCGTGCAAGTTTCCCATGTGTAGATGAGATTTGTTCTGATGGGTGAGTCAAGAACAGCCATATGCTGTTATTGAAATCCGGGCCTCTGAGGAGAGATGCCTTGGAAACCAAAGCAATGGATGCGATAGGTGCCTAGGGGCCTGTTCATTCCTTTTTACCTCAGGGGACATCAGTCTAAGGGTCTGAGTGCAGGTAGGTGCTCAGATGGGCCCAGATTGCCCCTGTTTGTCCTGGGAAGCCACAAATATTGGGATGGCCTCAGGGACTTTGGAGGTTTATCCTCTTAGTAGGGTTGTGGCCATTGGAATTGGCACATACAATTCTCTTGGAGAGGGTAAGCACAGTCGTCAGGTTTGGCTCCAGGGACCTGAGCCTGTCGGGTGTGTAGGCCAGGGCTGTTTGGACAGTTGTGTGAAAACACAAATCGGCTTATATTTCGGGTCATAGGTATGGCAGGACTGATCTACAGACCATGAGTAGAACTCTTCTGGATACGAAAACGGCGAGTGTGAGGCTCTTGCTCAAGTTTTTGTCTCAGAATATCTTGTCACTCATTGTCGTGAAATTTCCGGGTGACTTCATGGGAAATGGACGAGTCTTACTCTCTGGGGGTTTGGCCCCGTCCAAGGAGATTGGGGTCCTTCTGTGGGAAGGAAGAAGTCCGTTGTTCTGTTGTTGTTGATTTGTATTGTTTTGTTTTTCAACCTCAGGTGTCCCACCAAATGAGGGATTCCAGAGTAGAGCCCTGGGGAGGGGCGACTGGACAACCAGAAATCTGGTTAAAAATAGGGGACATGTCAAGCCAATTATGACTTCTAATGATCCAGCCATTGAGAGGACGTACTAGAGGACAGGACTCACGCTGAGGGTCACAATGCGTGTTTCTGCCCTTGTCGCACTCAAGAATGGGCGGGGACGCAGGGTGAATGCTGGTTTCTCCTACACTGAACGTTGGACAACATGCCAAACACAAGGTTTCTTGCCATGGGTAAAGAAGAGTTCAGATTTCTGCATCATAGTCACCCCTGGGCAGTGATTGGAGATAAGGTCTAGGTTCTGAAGCCTGAAAACTGAGGTAGGGAAGAGATGATGACATAAGGCCATGGCAGGTCAGATGTGCTCTGTGTGCGGTCAGCTGTCTGGGTGTTGGTCACGAGGGACGGGCTCAGGTTGTCAGACAGTGCATTAGTGCCCAGGTTAGACTAAATAATTTGGGTGCATTCGAGTTCCGTGTAGGTTCTTATCTGAAAAACTCTTCAGGATATGAAGAATTAGCGGTCTGAGGCGCGTGCTCAGGCTTTTGTCTCTGGATTTTGTATCAGCGATGGCCGTGGAATGTTGGGGAGGCCTCATGGACCATGGATGAATCTTCCTCTGTGGATTTGGTCCGATCCCAATTGTTTTTCGTCAATCTGTGGAATGGGAGGACTCCTTTCAGGATTGTTACCTCAAGTTTCCCACCAAAAGAGGAATTCCAAAGCAGAGCCCTGGGGAAGAGTGAAGGGACAACCCGAACTATGGTTAAAAATTGCGGCCTACGGGCATGGCAAGCCCAATATGCTGTCTCTCCATCCAGCCACTGACAGGCCTTACCTGAGGACTGGGCTCAGGCTGAGGGTCACAATGTTTTTTTGTGACCAATGTGTCCCGCAAGCATGGGCGGGGCCTCATGGGCCACACTGGTTTTAACTACACTGTACCTTGGACAACATGCCAACCGCAGGGTTTCCTGCCATGGGGAAAGAGTTCTGATTTCTGCATCATTTTCAAACCCGGGCCGTGATTGGAGATAAGGTCTAGGTTCTGAAGCCTGAAAACCGAGGTTGAGAAGAGATGACGACCTAAGACCATGGCGGGTCCGATGTGCTCAGTGTGCGGCCAGGTGTCTGGCTGGGGCCCGGAGGTCCAGGCTCAGGCTGTGTCAGAATGGGCACTAATGCCCTTTCTGA
>NW_026742885.1:0-3752 GCF_022355385.1 Mustela nigripes
GAGCAGCGGGAGAGCTGGTGACACTTGGGCCTTGCTTTCCCGGGCTCTATGTTCGTGTCCTGGGTTCACACTGCCAGGCCGAACAAAGCAGACACAGTCACAACCCTTCACCAGCGTGCGTGGCCTAGCATGGCACTCTATGCCTATTACCATCTCCTGGGGTAGGTAAGGCTTTGCCTTTTACTTCGGCGTTCAGGCAGAATCGGGGTCTAGGCCAGTGCCTTCACAACAGGAGAGAGGAGGCGACAGGATCCCAGCACACGGCCCGTGCACTGGGATGGGGTATTGTGGGAGACAGTCTCCACTCCTTCCTCGGCTCACCCACTGCCACCAAATCGCTGCCACTTCTTGGTGGAGGACGACATATGACTGCCCTATTCTCCTTGGGGTTGTTCATGCCAGTTCCGTGTATGGCACCTGGTGGCAGGCCAAAGTCTGCCCTTGGGACAGGGCCCAAGGAGATGCTGTCCCCTTGGGACCAGAGGCACAGGACGGCCTGCCTTCTGCCCAGACTCCTTCCTCAGAGTGGAGCAAACGCCCTGCCCTTGTCGTCCCCTCATATCTCCTTAGCAGCCAGGCTTCCATCTCTCTGCAAAGGAACGAGTGACACTTGTCTTGCCACCGGCCTGCTGTTAGTGCCACGGCAGACTATCCTGGTCCCGAGCGTTTCCCGACCACAACGCAAAGGGGTCCTTCTCTTCACCGGGGGCGTCGTGCTGCGACTTCCCCACACTTGTTCCTGGGGAGCGCGATGATAGACGTGTGCAACCACGCTTCTCTCTCAGGCAGAGGGATGCTAGGGCAAAGAGTATTTCGCTCCATGCGGGTATCTTCCACCGTGCTGCGGAGGCTAGCTCAGGCAAGCAGCAGCAGCATCCACAAACCCAACACTGATTTCCCAAGGAACGCAGGGTAGATGCCCAGGCAAAGAGGCTTTCGCTGTATGTGCGTTTCTCCCACAGCGATACTGGGCTCAAGGAAGCAGCAGCAGCCCGCAGAACATTTCTCAGCAAATGCTGTGCTTTGGCAGAGGCTTTGGCTTGGAGCGAACAGCACTTCGCCGCTGCTTCCTCAGCAAGGCTTGCCTCGCGTCAGGGAAGAAGACCTGCGGGAGAGCTGGTGCCCCTTGGGCCTTGCTTCCCCGGGCTCCATGTTCGCGTCCTGGATTCACCCTGCCAGGCCGAACTCCACAGACACAGCCACAACCCTGCAGTAGCGTGCATAGCCTAGGATGGCACCCTATGCACACTACCATCTCCCAGTGTAGGCATCGCTTGGCCTTTTACTCTGGCGCTCAGGCAGACTCACGGGCTAGGCCAGTGCTTTCCCCACAGGAAAGGAGAGGTTACAGGATCCCTGCACACCGCCCGTGCACTGAATAGGGAGATTTGGGGGACTGTCACCACTCCTTCCCTTTAAACCCCGTGCCTCCTCCAAGCTTCCACATCCTAGAGGAAGACGGCATCTGACTCCCCGTTATTTCAGGGAGCTGTTTCTGCGTGTTCAGCTTAGGCGCCTGGTGGCTAGCGCATGTCTGTCCCAGGGACAGGTGGCCAAGGAACTGCTGTCTCCTTGGGTCCAGAGGCTCAGGACAGGCATGCTTTCGGCACAGCCTCCTTCCTAAGAGTGGAGCACGTGCCCTGCCCTACTCATCCCCTCCTCTCTCTGTAGCAGCCAGGCGTCCGTCTCTCTGCAAAGGGAGCGAGTGCACTTGTATTACCACCGGCCGCTGTTCCTGCCACTGCAGACTCTCCTGCTTCCCTACTGTTTACCGACCACAAGGCCAATGCCTCCTTCTCTTCTCCTGGGGCGGTGTGCTGTGCCTTCTCCAGACGTGCTCCATGGGAGCGCAGTGACAGACGTGTCCCTTTCCTTAAGGTTCTTTCAGATGTGCAACCACGTTTCTCTCTCAGGCAGAGGGCATGCCAGGCAAAGAGAATTTCGCTCCATGCGGGTAACTTCCACCGTGCTGCGCAGACTAGCTCAGGCAAAAAGCAGCAGCATCCCCAAACCCAACTCTGATTTCCCAACGAATGCTGTGCTTTCCAAGAGAAGATGCCCAGACAAAGAGCCTTTCGCAGTATACGGGATTCTCCCACTGTGAGACTGGGCTACGGCAAACAACCGCAGCAGCCCACAGTACAGACTCTGATTTCTCAGCGAATGCTGTGCTTTCCCAGTTTAGAGAGGAGGCGACAGGATCCCTGCACAAGGCCCGTGAGCTGGGATAGGGAACTATGGGGGACTGCCTCCACTCCTTCACCGGCACACCCCCTGCCACCCACATCGCTGCCACATCTTGGTGGAAGAGGGCCCGTTTCTCCATGGGTTTGTTTCTGCGAGTTCATGGTATGGCACCTGGTGGCAAGCCCAAGTCTGCCCCTGGGACAGGTGGCCAAGGAGATGCTGTCCCCTTGGGACCAGAGGCACAGGACAGGCCTGCCTTCTGCCCAGACTCCTTCCTCAGAGTGGAGCACGCGCCCCTGCCCTAGTCGTCCGCTCATGTCTCCTTAGCAGCCAGGCTTCCATCTCTCCGCACAGGGCGCGGGAGACACTTGTCTTGCCACCGGCCTGCTGTTCGTGCCACGGCAGGCTATCCTGCCCCCGACCCCAAGGCCAACAGCTCCTCTTCTCCAGGGGCAGAGTGTTGCGCCTTCCCCATACATGCTCCTGGGGAGCGCGGTGACAGACGAGTGCAACCATGCTTCTCTCTCAGGCCCAAGATATGCTAGGGCAAAATTATTTCGCTCCATGCGGGTATCTTCCTCCGAGCTGCGAAGACTAGCTCAGGCAAGCAGCAGCAGCATCCCCAAACCCAACTCTGATTTCCCAAGTAACGCTGTGCTTTCCCAGTGTAGATGCCCAAGCAAAGAGGCTTTCGCTGTATGCGGATTTCTCGCACCGCAGCCGCAGCCCGCAGTACTTTTCTCAGCGAATGCTGTGCTTTCGCAGAGGCCTTGCCTTGGAGCGAACAGCACTTCGCCGCTGCTTCCTCAGCAAGGGCTTGGTTCGCGTCAGGGAAGAAAGGTTGCGGGCCTTGCTCCATGTTCGCGTCCTGGATTCACCCTGCCAGTCCGAACTCCGCAGACACAGCCACAACCCTGCAGTAGCGTGCGTAGCCTAGGATGGCACCCTTTGCACACGACCATCTACCAGGGTAGGCATCGCTTGGCCTTTTATTCTGGCGCTCAGGCGCACTCGCGGACTAGCCCAGTGCTTTCCAGAAGGAAAGAGGTGACAGGATCCCTACACACCGCCCGTGAACTGAATAGGGAGCGTTGGGGGGGACTGTCCCCACCCCTTCCCCTTAAACTCCGTGCCTCCTCCAAGCTTTCACATCCTGGAGGAAAACGGCATCTGACACCCTATTATTTCAATGAGCTGTATCTGCGAGTCCAGCGAAGGCGCCTGGTGGCTGGAAGATACCCGCATGGAGCGAAATACTTTTTGTCAAAGCATCTCCTCTGCCTGAGAGAGAGGCGTGGTTGCACACGTGTGTCACTGTGCTCCCCAGTAGCAAGTGTGGGGAAGTCGCAGCAGGCCGCCCTGGAGAAGAGAAGGAGCCGTTGGCCTTGGGGTTGGGAAACGCTCGGGAAGCAGGATAGCCTGCCGTGGCACGAACAGTAGGCCGGTGGCAAGACAAGTGTCCCCCGCTCCCTGTCCAGAGAGATGGAAGCCTGGCTGCTAAGGAGACACGAGGGGACGACTAGGGCAGGGGCGTGTGCTCCACTCTGAGGAAGGAGTCTGGGCAG
>NW_026742886.1:0-3752 GCF_022355385.1 Mustela nigripes
AAGTAAGCTGCCATGCTGGAGAAGCCCACTTGATAAGGAACCAGCCATCTCCAGCCAAGAGCCAGCAAGGTACTGAGGATCTCATTCCAACTGACTTTGAGGAACTGCATCCTGCCAGCAACTATGTGAATGAGTATGGGAGTTGGTCCTTCCCCAGTCAAACCTCCAGATGAGAATGTAGCCTCAGCTGACACCTTAAATGCAGCCTTGAAATAGAGAATCCAGGTAGGCCTCACCCAAATATCTGACCCACTGAAGCCATGAGGCAATAAGTTTGTATTTTTTAACCCACTAAATTTTGGAATATCCATTACACAGCAAGATAATTAATGTACCCTCTCAGTTAATGTAACCTTGGGGTGAAATGTTGTGTTGAAATGGTATCATTGGGCCTGAGTAACCTCCAGGAGGTGAGGCCTAGATGACATAGTATCCTACTGGACAAATAGTTTGGGAGCATATGAAAGACAGTTTTAATCAAGTTCTAGACTTTAAGGGTTTTCTCACTATTTGTAAAGGCCTGAAGGTTTTCAGAGTAAGCATGTTATACTTTTTATGAAAAAAAAAGTAAATATTTTATTTAAGGATTTTTATTTATTTTTTTTGACAGAGATCACAAGTAGGCAGAGAGGCAGGCAGAGAGAGAGAGGCAGAAGCAGGCTCCCTGCTGAGAAGAGAGCCTGATGTGGGGCTTGATCCCAGGACTCTGAGATCATGAACTGAGCCAAAGGCAGAGGCTTAAACTGCTGAGCCACCCAGGCACCCCCAAAAATGTAAATGTTTTAAATACAGGACATCAGAGCAGAACCAAATAAAGGACCCCAGGATAAAAGTGAGAAGGCCCCTGTCAGGCTTTGTACAAGGAGCTGGTGCACGTGTAGAAGCCAAAAGCATTAACTATGAAGAGTTGAACACACTGCTTCCTTTACCTAAGCACAAGCCCCAGCCCCAGTCCCAGTGCTGCACACAGAGAATACCACTCTCTATTAGAAGAAATATTTATTGAGGAGGATTAATATTCTTGGTTGTGCTGAGGGTTGTTATCATCAGAGGATATACTGTCATGAAAATTGTGAAGCTTCCTCAGTAAGGACTTAATGATTTCTTTAGAGCAATTTTCCTCCCTGGAAGTGCTGGAGAAGCATTTTCTGCCTGAGTAGAAGAGTCAAATTGCTTAACATAGTACTTTCGTCAGGGTCACCCCTGGTGACCCAAAGGACCTGGCATACTTGATGCACACAGGTGGGGCTTGGATGAGACACAAACTCCCCAGAGGGCAGAGAAGAAGGGGATTGACCCCAGCTTAATAGCTGATCCTTGAAGGCTTCAGCTTTCTGGGGATGTCTGATCCTGTCTCTGTTATAGCGGACACTTGTAAGATGGTTCTGGTTAGCACAGGCAGGTTCTTGGCTGCAGGACTTGATACTTGCCAGTTTCTTTTGTTGTGGGTCAGAAAAAGCCCAGTAGTTAGGGGGGAGGTCTCTTGTCAGACCTGTAGTTCCTCCTGCTGCTGGCTTAACTATGAGGCCTCAGATCAATACATACATCCCAGCTTCTCTTCTAGGACATTCCCAATGGTAGTGAGCTTGTGAGCTTCAGGAGGCCGATCACTCCCAAAAGTAGCCACACTTTCAATTGGGCCTTGGTGCTACAGTAAGATGGACATGAACTTGGCTTTTTGCAGGGGACATTCTTTATGCCCTGAGATTCTTTTTTTCTTGGAATTGATCCACTGAGAAAATTGCCTCATCTTTTTTCTGAAGTAACTTTCAAGGGGAAACTGTTCATTCTGTGACAGAGTTGGGGAAGCACTCTCTCATTTTCCGTCCTGTGCATGGTGGCTCTCCTCTCTGCCTACAGATGTCCCTACACCTGAGTTCCCACTTTTGCATTTTTTTGCTCTGGAATCCTGAGGTCTTACTTTCATTGCACTTTTACTTTGTGAGAAAATCGTAGGCTGGCCCTTACAGAAGGTCAGCTTTGAGTCCCAGGATTCCTCCTGCTGCCCACGCTAATTCTGCTGTCCTTCAGTTGGACATGCAGCACCTGGGATTCTTCCAGGTCCCTGATGCACACACTATGTGACTGAGTCAGTGAAGCCTTGGAAGTCAAGCTATCTGAAGGAAGAGGCATGTCAGTGGGACATCCTTGAGCCTGGTTATGCTCCTCACTCTCCATTTTAAACTTTAACTCACTCAGGATATGTCTTGTCAGGTCTGATAGTTTAGAATCTTGGGGAACCAAAACTTTTGGTAAGGGGTGTTCCATGGTCAGGGCAGTTTCTACCTTACTCATGTTGACATTTATCCATTTGGACCTTCCCAACTCACTACTTGTCAAGGTGTCCCAAGATTGGGATTGAAGGGTACACAGCTCCTTGATGCTGAATATATCCCTGGACAGGTTGGACATGGAAAAATGTTCTAAATTATTCTCCAGCATCACTTTGCCCTGTTCCATTTCTACTCTTTTACTGGAACTCACATTCTCATGCATTGACTCATGTCCAGCCCCAGCTTGCCTTGTGGGTACCTCTGGGCCACATGTGTTGTCTGGTGCAGTCTCACTGGGTCACACTTGAGCTCTGATGCTGTGTGTAAGGGACTGAAAAGTCTGGCTGCCCGACTCAGCTATCTGGATACACTCTTCAGTCTTATGGTCAGTGTCAGAGTGTGATGCCTTCAGGCCCCTCTTTCCTTCACTGCTCACAGATGACATAGTGGGGAGAGGATGATCCACAGTGGGGACTGACTTTGTTGTTCGCACGCTATTTCCCAAAAAAGGTTTAGAGCTTCCCTCAAGGGGTTTAAAAAAAGTCTGCTTTGGAATCCACCCCAGAAATATGCATGGCTGAGAAGGGAAAGTCAAATTGGGGGAGAGGCCATGTTTTGGCTTCTCTCAACATCTAGAATTTTATGGATTCAAGAACCCTGAGTGGTAGACCCCAATTCAGACTGTACCTTTCTTGTCTTGCCTACTTCTGACAAGTTCTCTACCCTGGGAAACCAGGAGAATGATGAAAAAGAAGCAGGAGATCCTATAAGAGGCAGAATAGAGTGTCCTTTAAAGATATCCTTGTGGATTGGACTTGGAGAGCTCCAAGAATTAGGATACATGGTCAAATGATCAATGATAATAATAACACTTACATTATTTGATCATTCAAGATGAATTTTTGTATATAATATCTATCCCATGTAAAATACTGAAAATCACCTTATGTGGAACATAGGTCAATGGTTACCTCAAAGAAGTTGAGTACCCATAATGTCACAGGTCTTTCAGAAGTTCTGACTCTATCATGTATAGCCAGAGAACAAGCCATCCAAAGTTCTGACTCTAAATGTCTCACATGGCCTCCTATTGCACAACACCCATTGCCCAGATCCATCAGTCATGACTGAGCCTGGTCATGGTCAGAGTAGGGAATCTGAGAAGGGTTTTGCACTCTGACAGTGTTTCCATGAGCCTCTCCTCTGAGGCCTCTGTTTTCTGAGAGGTAATATATCTAGCAGTTGGCGTCCTCAGAGATCATGGGCCTGAGCCCTCATAGAAAGGAAAGGAAGGGCCAGCTCAGGTGGAATACGCAGAACCTTACCTTTCAGAGTCCCACCTTTCCTCCTCTTGGCTCTTCCCTGATGTTAGAACAAAAAGAAAGGAATGAGGGGTGGGGACTCATATCTCACTCTTCTCTCAGAAATGGAGACATTCTTTATCCAAGAATACCAGGACTTTAATTTATAGAACTTTGT
>NW_026742887.1:0-301 GCF_022355385.1 Mustela nigripes
CTGAACTCTAGATCAGACATATTACCAATATCTGTATTGATTAGGTCCCCAGCCTTTGGTACTGCCCTTGTTCTTTTTTTTTTTGTGATGAGTTTTTCTGCGTTGTCATTTTGTCCATATAAGGAAAGTCTCAATCACTTCTTGAGATGGTTGATCTCAAGAAGGGTGTCAAAGGGTGGCAAAGACCCCAGGAAAATATGCTTTAACTAAATAAGAAGAGACCCCAAATCGTGGAAGGGAGATATATATATCTCTCTCCCTCCATATATATATATATATATATATATATATATATATATAT
>NW_026742887.1:401-3751 GCF_022355385.1 Mustela nigripes
CACAATGAAGGGATTGAATATGCCTATAAAGATGAAAAAATTTTTTCTAAAAAAAGGAGTTGATAAAATAAGTTGGTTGGGAGAAAAAAGAAAAAGAAAGTAGGGAGAATTTGCTCGGGCTGGAGACTAGAACGAGCCCAAGATAGATTTAGAGTGTATTTTGATCTATTAGAAGAAATTGTACCCCAAATTTTTTTAGAAGAAAAAACCCCATGTGTATACAAAACTAAAGTTAGATACAATGAAGGATAAAATATGACTATAATAATGAAGGTTAAAAAAGATTATTTTTCAATGAAAGGCATTGTTAAGATAAACTAGTTAACATTAAAAGAAGAAAAGGTAAAAGTTAAAAAAAATTAGGAGAAGAAAAAAAAAGAAAATTAAAAAAACATTAATTGCAAGACTAAAGGATCATGGGGAAAAAGCCATGAATTCTATGCTTTGCTTTCTCCTCCTCTGGAATTTTGCTGTTATCCTTGGTAAATGAACTTGGTCTTGGCTGGATTTCTTGTTGATCTTCTGAGGGAGGGGCCTCTTGTAGTGATTCTCAAGTGCCTTTGCCGGAGGTGGAATTACACCGCCTTTACCAGGGGCCAGACTAAGTAATCTTTGGGAGCTTTTCTTCCCTGAACACTTTCTGTAGAGTTCTGGAGGACGGGAATGAAAATGCCGGCCTCCCAGTCTCTGCAGCCCAGAGTAGACGAGATCTTGGGGCCCCACTTCTCAGTGCGCCCTCAGAGAAAAGTGCTCAATTACTCCCGTCTCCCTGGTCTCCAGCCACACTCAGAACTCACCCAGCCTGTGCCCGGTTCAAGGTAACCCCGAGTTGAGAGCTCACTTCTCTGCTCTGTCTCTGTAGCCGGCTTCCCCACTCTAATACCTGCGAGCTCTTTCATAATCAGACACCCCGGATCCTACTGTGACCAGAAGGATCTTTGACCAATCCTTCTGGGGCCAAGCTGACCCCGCATGGACTTCATCCCAGTTTAGCCTCTGGAGCAATGTCCCTCAGTGGAGGAGACTTTTAAAAGTCCTGATTTTCTGCTCTGTTGTTCTGACATTTGCCAGGAGCTGGCTCCTCCCACCACAAGTCTATCTTGCTGTCACTTTGGATTCACTTCTCTGCTGGTCCTACCTTTCAGAAAGTGGTTGATTCTCCGTTTCTAGAATTGTTTCTCTTCTTCTATTTGATCTCCTGTTGGATTTGTAGGTGTTCACAATGCTTTGACAAGCTATGTAGCCCATCTCCTGCTACCTGATGTTGTCTTAACCAGCTGCTTCTCCACCATCTTGCGTGTGTGTGTGTGTGTGTGTGCGTGTGTGTGTGTGTGTGTTTAAAGATTTTATTTGACACAGAGGGAGAGACATCACAAGTAGGCAGAGCAGCAGGAAGAGAGGGGGGAAGCAGGTTCCCTGCTGAGCAGAGAGCCTGATACGGGGCTCAACCCCAGGATGCTGAGATCATGACCTAATCTGAAGGCAGAGGCTTAACCCACTGAGACACCCAGGTGCCCAACACATGTAGTGTTTTATTCTATCATTTTCCTTACTTCTCTGAAGGGAAAAGGAAGTGGTGACTGGAGCCTGGTTTCTTATTTGAAGGAATGGGATATAAGAGATTTGAAAAAATAGTGTTCATGCTGACATGGTCCTCAGTGCACAGTGAGCAAAGGTTTGAATCTTGGACTTGGAGGTGTTGGTGTTCAGGGAAGATGATGTCCAAGTTTCCAGCATGTAGAGTCACTTGGCTGGTCTTCCTACTCGGACCAGTTCCTGCCTTCCTAAGGGGAACTTGAAAGTGGCTTGTTACCCTAGGGCACTTGAGTAGTGATTTGGATGAGACACCTGGTTCCTGCCTTCCTAAGGGGAGCTTGAAAGTGGCTTGGTACCCTAGGGCACTTGAGGAATGATTTGGATGAGACACCTGGGTGGGCTAGTGTAGACAAACTAAGGGAATTCCAGAGCTAATGATGAATACATTTCTGAGGCTGGAGTTTGCTTCTCTGTGAGTAGCATTGAGCTGGGGCGGAAAGCAGTCTCTGGATCCTACACTCATCGTGTGAGCAGGTCTGAGCTGGAATGCATTGTCAGATCAGACAGCTGGGAGATTGTGAGGCCATGGTGGTGGACCATTACTCTTTAGGGAAGGCCATCCTGATCCAGGGATAGGGATCTGCTACCTGGTCAGCCCTACTACTGCAGATGTACCACGAAAGTTATTTTCTCTTTGGTTCTCATGCTCTTGGCTCAGCAGGGTGGTTGGTGGGAAGCCACCCACAGGAAACCTCATTGATTCTTGCCCAGGTGCCCCTTGCTTCCTCAGATGAGGCACAGCAGGTATTCTCTACCTGGTGTCTATTAATTAAACCATCAGAAGCACTTCTTCCAGAGCCACACCCCTGAGAAATCCTCCACTTTCCTGTGCTGTGTGGAAGAGGCAAGTTTTCATTTGGAACTGAAATCTCAGATCCTGCTATTAGATTCCAAGGCCACACAGTACTCCATTCTTCATGATGCTCTAGTTGTGCTTGGGTCCTGATGTGCAAGACTGAGGCCAAACATGGGCAGCCTGCTACTGCTGCTCAATTTGTTTCCCAGAGTCAAGAGTCTCATATGTTTTTTTCTCCTTTTTAACTATCTTCCAATTCAGGTTTCCCACCCTGTCCCTATGATCCTCTGTGTTGTTCCTTATATTCCACATATGAGTGAAACCATATGATAACTGTCTTTCTCTGCTTGACGTATTTTACTTAGCATAATCTCCTCCAGTTCCATCCATGTCAATGCAAATGGTAAGTAATCATCATTTCTGATGGCTGAGTAATATTCCATTGTATATGTGAACCACATATTCTTCTTCTTTTTTTAAAGGATTTTATTTATTTGACACAGAGAGAGAGAGAGACAACTATCACAAATAGGTAGAGAGGCAGGCAGGGATAGCAGGGGAAGCATCTCCCCACTGTGTAGAAAGCCCTATGCATGCTCGATCCCAGGAACCTGAGATCTTGACCTGAGCCACAGGCAGAGGCTTAACACACTGAGTCACCCAGAGGCCCCTGAACCACAACTTCTTTATACATTAATCTGTTGAAGGACATCTCTGCTCCTTCCACATTTTGGCTATTGTGGACATTGCTGTTAGGAACACTGGGGTGCATGTGCCTCTTCATTTTACCAAATCCATATGGTAGATACCCAGGAGTGCAATTGGTGGGTCATAGGGTAGCTTTATTTTTAATGTCTTGAGGAAACTCCATGCTGTTTTTCAGAGTGAGTGTACCAGCTTACACTGTTGTTTAATATGTTTCACATCCTCATCAACATTTGTTGTTCCCTGTCTTTTA
>NW_026742888.1:0-3751 GCF_022355385.1 Mustela nigripes
TTGTAGTAAAGCTTGAAATCAGGCAATGTGATGCCCCCAGTTTTTTTTCTTTTTCAGCATTTCCTTGGCGATTTGGGGTCTCTTCTGGTTCCATACAAATTTTAGGATTGTTTGTTCTAGCTCTTTGAAAAATGCCGGTAGAATTTTGATCGGGATGGCTTGGGAAGTATAGATGGCTCAAGGCAGTAGAGACATTTTGACAGTGTTTATTATTCCGATCTGTGAGTATGGAATGCTCTTCCTTCTTTTTGTTTCTTCTTCAATTTTTTTCATGAGTGTTCTGTAGTTCTTCAAGTACAGATCCTTTATCTCTTTGGTTTGGTTTGGTTTATTCCCGGGGTTTGGTTATGTTTATTCCCAGGTATCTTATGTTCTTGTTGCTGTAGTAAATGGAATAGATTCTCTAATTTCCCTTTCTATATTTTCATTGTTAGTGTATAAGAAAGCAACTGATTTCTGTATACTAATTTTGTATCCTGCCACATTACTGAATTGCTGTATGAGTTCTAATAACTTGGGGGTGGAGTCTTTTGGGTTTTCCATATAAAGTATCGTGTCATCTACAAAGAGAGAAAATTTGACTTCTTCTTTACCAATCTGAATACCTTTTATTTCTTTTTGTTGTCTGATTGCTGTTGCTAGAATTTCTAGTACTATGTGGAACAACAGTGGCATGAGTGGACATCCTTGTTGTTTTCCTGATCTCAAAGAGAAGAACTGTCAGCTTTTCCCCATTGAGGAAGATATTTGCTGTGGGTTTTTCACAGATAGATTTTATAAAGTTGAGGAATGCTCCCTCTATCCCTATACTTTGAATCGTTTTAACCAGGAGCAGATGCTAGATTTTGTCAAATGATTTTTCTGTATCAATTGAGAGGACTATGTGGTTCTTGTCTCTTCTCTTATTTATATGTTCTATCACATTGATTGATTTGCAAATGTTGAACCACCCTTGCATCCCATGGATAAATCCCACCTGGTCATGGTGGATAACCTTTTAATATACCATTGGGTCCTAGTAGCTAGGATATTGTTGAGAATCTTAGCATCCACATTCATCAAGGATATTGGTCTAAAATTATCCTTTCTGGTGGGGTCTTTGCCTGGTTTGGGGATGAGGGTAATGCTGGCTTCATAAAAGGAGTCTGGACATCTTCCTTCTGTTTCTATCCTTTGAAGCAGCTTCAGGAGAACAGGTATTATTTCTTCTTTGAATGTTTGGTGGAATTCTCCAGGGAATCCATCAGGCCCTGGGCTCTTGTTTTTTTGGGAGGTTTTTGATCACTGCCTCAATCTCATTACTAGATACTGGTCTATTCAGGTTGTCAATTTCTTCCTGATTCAGCTTTGGAAGTTTTAGGTTTCCAGGAATGCATCCCTTTCATCTAGATTGCTTAACTTATTGGCATATAACTGTTGATAATACTTTCTGATGACTGTTTCTATTTCCTTAGTGTTAGTCATGAGTTCTCCCTTTTTATTCATAATTTTATTGATTTGGGTCCTTTCTGTTTTCTTTTGGGTAAGTGTGGCCACTGGTTTATCAATCTTATTAATTCTTTCAAAGAACCAACTTCTAGTTTCATTAATGTGTTTTACTGTATTTCTGGTTTCTAGCTCATTGATCTCTGCTCTAATATTGGTTTTTCCCTTCTTGTGTGTGGGATTGGCTTAATTTGTTGTTGATTCTCTAGTTCTTTAGTTCTTTAAGGTGTAAAGAGAGCTGGTATATTCAGGATTTTTTTTTTTTTTTTTTTTGAGGGAGGCTTGGATGGCTATGTATTTTCCCATTAGAACTGCCTTTGTGGAGGGAGGAGTCAAAATGGTGGAGAAGTAGCAGGCTGAGACTACTTCAACTGGCAGGAGATCAGCTAGATAGCTTATCTAAAGACTGCAAACACCTGAAAATCCATCCGCAGATCGAAGAGAAGAACAGCAATTCTGGAAACAGAAAAAAAAACACTTTCTGAAAGGTAGGACTGGCGGAGAAGTGAATCCAAAGCCACGGGAAGATAGACCCTGGGGGGAGGGGCCGGCACCCGGCAAGCGGCAGAGCAAGGGAGCACAAAATCAGGACTTTTAAAAGTCTGTTCCACTGAGGGACATCCCTCCAGAGGCTAAACCGGGGCGAAGCCCACGCGGGGTCAGCGTGGCCTCAGGTCCCGCAGGGTCACAGAAGAATCGGGGGTGTCTGAGTGTCGCAGAGCTTGCGGGTATTGGAACAGGGAAGCCGGCTACAGAGACAGAGCCGACAGTAAGATCACAGCTCGGGCTTACCTTGAACCGGTCGCAGGCTCGGTGAGCTCGGAGCGTGGCTGGAGGTCAGGCAGACGGGAGTTCCTGGGCACTGTTCTCTGAGGGCACACTGAGGAGTGGGGCCCTGGGCTCTCGGCTCCTCTGGACTGGAGACCAGGAGGCCGCCATTTGTATTCCCGTCCTCCGGAACTCTACAGAAAGCGCTCAGGGAACAAAAGCTCCTGAAAGCAAACCCGAGAAGATTACTCAGCCCCTGGTAAGGGCGGTGCAATTCCGCCTGGGGCAAAGACACTTGAGAATCACTACACCAGGCCCCTCCCCCAGAAGATCAACAAGAAACCCAGCCAAGACCAAGTTCACCTACCAAGGAGTGCGGTTTCAATACCAAGGAGAGCAGCAAAATTCCACAGGAGGAGAAAGCAAAGCACGGAACTCATGGCTTTCTCCCTGTGATATTTTTTAAACTTGCAGTTAATTTAATTTTTTTCTGTTTCATTTTTTTTCTCTACTTCTGCTAAAATTTTTTGTAACTTTTACCCTTTTCTTTTTTAACGTTTTTTAACTAGTTTATCTAATATAAATATTTTTTCTTTTTTATATTTTTCTTTATTCATTTCCTTTTTTTTAATTCTTTTTTTTTTCTTTTTTTTTCTTTCTTTCTTTTTGAACCTCTTTTTATCCCCTTTCTCCCCACTCACGATTTGGGATCTCTTCTGATTTGGTTAAAGCATATTTTCCTGGGGTTGTTCCCACCCCTTTAGTATTTTACTTGCTCCTTCATATACTCTTATCTGGACAAAATGACAAGGCGGAAAAATTCACCACAAAAAAAGAACAAGAGGGGCGCCTGGGTGGCTCAGTGGGTTAAAGCCTCTGCCTTCGTCTCAGATCATGATTTCAGGGTCCTGGGATCGAGTCCCATCAGGCTCTCTGCTCGGCAGGGAACCTGCTTCCTCCTCTCTCTGCCTTCCTCTCTGCCTGCTTCTGATCTGTCTCTGTCAAAGGAATAAATAAAATTAAAAAAAAAAAAAGAACAAGAGGCAGTACCGAAGGCTAGGGACCTAATCAATACAGACATTGGTAATATGTCAGATCTAGGGTTCAGAATGACAATTCTCAAGGTTTTAGCCGGGATCGAAAAAGGCATGGAAGATATTAGAGAAACCCTCTCAGGAGATATAAAAGCCCTTTATGGAGAAATAAAAGAACTAAAATCTAACTAAGTTGAAATAAAAAATGCTATTAATGAGGTGCAATAAAAAATGGAGGTTCTCACTGCTAGGATAAATAAGGCAGAAGAAAGAATTAGTGATATAGAAGACCAAATGACAGAGAATAAAGAAGCCAAGCAAAAGAGGGACAAACAGCTACTGGACCACGAGGGGAGAATTCGAGAGATAAGTGACACCATAAGATGAAACAACGTTAGAATATTTGGGATTCCAGAAGAAGAAAGAAAGAGAGAGGGGAGCAGAAGGTATACTGGAGAGAATTA
>NW_026742889.1:0-3750 GCF_022355385.1 Mustela nigripes
CTGGCTTAGTGTGTGAGAATCAGGTAATGGGGTAATAGGGGCCACAAGATAACATGAATGTTGAAGGAGCATCCAACTGTACAGCATACATCCCTGAATCCTTCTGCATAAGGAGAAGCCAAGAGGTGCCTGGGTGGCTCAGTGGGTTAAAGCCTCTGCCTTCGGCTCAGGTCATGATCCCAGGATCCTGGGATCGAGCCCTGCATCGGCTCTCTGCTCAGCAGGGTGTGAGCTTTCCCCTCTCGCTCTCTGCCTGCCTTTCTGCCTACTTGCGATCTCTGTCTGTCAAATAAATAATTTTTTTTAAATAAGAAGAAGCCCCAAATCACTAACATTAATGGGGATATTCTTTGGCCCCAAAGAATGGATGAACCAATTAGGAGCAACATGGTCATTCACAATGACCAGGCACACATACAAAGACTATAGCCACAGATGCCCTGCAAACAGTTCATGTAGAGACTCCATAAACATACCCACCAATGCCTGAATATCCTTGCTTCACACACACCACAGCCACACACACCAGTGGTAAATACTGGCGAATGCTTCCTAAGATGCTCCTTAGGGGTACGTGGTAAAGCATTAATCTGTATCATTTAGCAATTCACCTGGTGTTAATATTCTCGGCATGACTAATTCCACCTCCAGTCACAGAACTAGGAAGAGATATGCACCATTCACTATCCCAAGCTACTACAAGCCAGTTCCATCACACCTTATCCCCTTTCATAGGAACATGTGCACACAGTCCACTGGTACCCCAACTAATACCCTGAACTCTTACCCTGAACAAACAGAAACACACTACGTATGTCCAGGATACATCTCGGGATGTACAGTCTTCCATACACCTAAACACATACAGTTGCTAGCTGCACCCTGAATACACACATAAACCTCTTCTTACTAACTAGATTTTTACAGAAAAAATCCTACCCACCTCAGATACTCACATGCCATGCCTACAACTCTATACACACATGCCCACACACAAACAAACAGCTAACATGTTACCCACAAGCTTACAATAAATAGCCTAAAAGGACAGGCTCTCAAAATATACCACATATACAGTTGTTTCATGAACCACCCAAAAATACTCCCACAATCTCACACCTCTAAAATGCACACACCCTACAGTTTCTGAAAACACACACAACCTACACACACTGTTTCCAAATAGACACACCGAACATCCGCATTTTGTAGAATACATACCTCCTAAGCCACCAATGAACCCAAATACACACACAGCCTCAATCAACCTAACTTACCCAATCCATAAAAGAATACCCCCACAAACACTAAAAGCATGCATATAAGCAACCCCACCGACTTCTTCAACCACTACATTCAGAAGTTACAGAAGTGGATCCCTAAACCCACAAACATACATACTCACAGACTAGCCATGTATATACATACACCCTTCACACTCAGATGTACTCAAAACACCAACAGCCCTTGTACCCTACACTCATGACCCTTACACACCCATGAACACAAACACACATCCACTCCCCCAATCTCCAAATAGCCATTACCCAAAACACTATACACCATCCTCACATTTCTAGAATACAATGTTACCACCACAATCCCCAGACATTCCAAAAAGTGTACAAAAACCCGAGCATACTCCAAAGAAAATCACTTTGACTATTCCTGACAACCCCAAATCCTATGAATAACCTTATATATAATTCACCCACGTGCTGCTAAATGGAAACACAAACCCGTAAACACTCCTACAACACAAGGAAACATCTCTAGCACATCATATATTAATACATGTAAAACCCTTTCAGGTCCCAATTTATCTTTTTTTTTTTTTTAAGATTTATTTATTTATTTGACAGAGATTACAAGTAGGCAGAGAGGCAGGCAGAGAGAGAGAGAGGAGGAAGCAGGCTCCCTGCTGAGCAGAGAGCCCGATGCAGGACTCGATCCCAGGACCCTGGGACCATGACCTGAGCCGAAGGCAGCGGCTCAACCCACTGAGCCACCCAGGCGCCCTCAGGACCCAATTTAAAAAGGATTTCAAACGTCCGCATTTCCTTAATACTCACAAAACCATATTCCATACCCCCAGTACATGCAAATAAAATCCAACTCCCCTGTATAAACGTATCTCATTACTGTATCAGTACAAAAGTACTCCCAGATATGTGCTCATAATCCTCTAATGAAAAAGGCAAATATGTGCCATAAACATATTTATCCCACCTGCCATGATCCATGAACACAAACAAACACACATTTCTCATACCCCCAATATACCCCAAATTACCCAGCATGCTTCAAGTATGAAAACATACCACCTTATACCCCCAAACACACATGAAGCTCCACGTTACCCACATACACATAATCACTCTCAACTACTCAATAACTCCACCATCTTCCAGAACACAGAATAAGTCTGCAGCTTACCCACTCACCATTCACACACCAACCCATTCATTTGCACGTATGGGACACACCACCAATCCCGGAAGTCACACACTTGCCCTTACACCCCCAGATATGTGCTCACAGCTCCTGAAAATCACCAAAAAAATGCATGGACCAGACAGTGTGCCCTGAATGCACAGAGGATCCATCTGGAATGGATGATGACATCAAAATGTCAACCTTAAAAATAAAATAGCCAGTCAGTTTCCCAGCAGAATGACTTCATTCAGGACCAGCAGAGGAAGCGCAATTTGGAACACGGTAACTACGACAAAGAGTAGGCAGGGCAGAGGACAAAGGAGAGGGGCTTGTTGTTAGAGAGGAAAGGGGTAAGCTGGGAGGGGGGGGTCTGAACCAAAGTTCACTGGGGAAGATCAAGAGTTCAGGTTGGGGGCAGCTTTTCATTCGCTGGGCTGCTGCTGGGCAAGGAGAAAGATCGTCCACCGCTGGAGAAGTCAGGAACGCTTTTTCCGACTGGCTCTACAAATGGGAGTGAGTGGTAGTGCCTGAAGCTTCCACGTCCCTAGTAAATAGGGTTTCCTTTACTCATTTCCACAGAAAATATTTAAACAGACGCTATGCCAAAAATAATACCCCTTCCAAACCTGACATTACACACCACCTGCCAACATTCACAGGGCTCACACCCAGACACAGACATTCCCAAAGTCCTAAATCACAAACGCGTTACTCAAACACCTTGAGTTACAACTCCAGCCCTCTCAGTAAACTTAACTGCCCTCACCCTCAGAAAAACACACTCAGGGCTCCCTGTGAGCCCCAAATAGCCACATAGACCTCACCAACCCACACATGAGGATATCCCAGTCAGATTCCTACCATCTAAAAACGCAAATAAACCTCACACTAGCAATTCATTAAACATAATCCCAGGAGACTCCTATAGGACAGGCACAAAACCACCCACGGCCACCAAGTTCTACAATCCACCAGAGACCACCAAGACCCATAAACCACATTTCCTGATACACACCACGAACCCCCAAACAAGTGCAGAATCTCAACAACCCGCCAACACACAGACATACATCTTGCACTAGAAACATCCCCACACAGTCCCTTCAGTCCCCGAATGCGAGCAGACACCGCCTTAAGTCCCCAATGAACACGCAGCAGGGGGCTGGCCAAGCCATCACACGCAGAACCAGCTCTCCCCAAAAGTGTGTAACAGAGTCAAACACACACACACACACACACACACACACACTCTTGATCGGAACCACGGGACGGAGGTGCAGCACCGATTTCCCAGCAATCACACAGCTGCCCCCC
>NW_026742890.1:0-3750 GCF_022355385.1 Mustela nigripes
TGCGGGACTCGATCCCAGGACCCTGAGATCATGACCTGAGCCGAAGGCAGCGGCTTAACCCACTGAGCCACCCAGGCGCCCCAATCACAGAGCATTTTTTATAGGGACTTGTGGAAAGATTTTTTTTTTTTAATGTTTTCCTTTCCATCTTGGGGATGTCTAAAAATAACTTGCAGGTGGGCAACTTAATTCCCAGCCAAATTCTACCTCTGTTCTTTCTTACATTATTTGTTGCATTTTTAGAAAGTTTTACAGCTGATATTGAAGTTTTGATTTTTTTTTTCTCCTGGATCTGTAATTTTCCAGAGTTATTTTATAGGCCTATATAAAGCCCATAATCTTGTTTTTATTATAATTTAAGTTTTGGTAACTGAACAATGGAGTGGAATTTGGACATAGGGCCAAATGCGAATTTTTCCTCCCACGGTGAAATGGTCCCTAGTTGATACTTGATCCTGGCATTGAACATCAAAGGTTCAGTTCTCTTTTAGGAAATGTGGACAGCAGAAAGCTTCTCTGCTGAAAGGATGTAGGAGGCTTGGGGGCAGGGAGGTGGTCAAACCCAACACTGCAATGTTGAATTATCTGTAATTTTTTGTTTGTTTGTTTTGATTGAACCATTTGGAAACTGCCATACCCATACCTGCCTTTACAAATTCAAAATGCCTGGTACTGTCACTTTGGCTGATTTCTTATCACAGAATTCCAATTCTTGAAATGATTCCATTCTTGAGTGCTTATTGTGCCTACAGCTATAATGCCTTTTAAATTTCCATCTAAACAAATGTGTTTACTCTATTATTTTTTTCTGACTGAATGTTGCTGGATACCTTAAAATGAGGCTTTTAATACTAAATAATTAGGACCATAAACTCTTCAATCAACTGTTATCATGTGGTGCATGTAGAAGCATTACTACCAGTGCATTATGATTAATCTGGGGAAGCAATGTGTTTATAATTAATTTCTACTCATTCTTGTTTGCTATAATGGGGGATGCACACATCTGCTTACACTTAGTGAAGACTTACTACCCTCAGGATTGTTGTCATCTAAATCACAGAAATTACTGATATTGTGCTCAAAATTAAAGAATACTTTCAGTGCACCTGAAGGACATGGAAGAACATTGAATTTGAGTCAGGAGACTTGTGCTACAGTTTAGGGTACACGAAATTGGTTCTTTTCTTTTCTCTCTCTCTCTCTTTTAAAGTAATTTAAAATCTTTTGGTATTAAGTTCATCTTTAAATTTAGGCATTTGAATTAGGTGATAACCCTCTTCCCTTCTGTACCCAAAACTTTGAGGGGAAATACAAAATTATCTCTTTTCTTTTCTTCTTCTTCTTTTTTTTAATTGATTAACTTTACAAATAAGACATGGTTTCAATATCAGGTAAAATAAATCACATAATACAAATAAGAATAAGTCTGGTTTGATCTAACCTTTCTATCTCCCCAATCTCACCACCTGAAGAAATCACATGTTTATTTTAATGTTCATGCTTCCAGATCTTTTACTGTGGGTTATATGTGAATGTCTATTTTCACAAATGATAAAACATATTTTCTGATGGCTGCATAGTATTTGTCTTACAGATGTATGTAACATATTTAGCCATAATCCTATGGAAGTATATTCATATTATTTATTGTTCCAAAGAATTATGATAAAGCTCATTTTGCACACATATGCAATTTATTCTATATGGAAAAAACGAACAGGTGAAATTGTTGCATGAGAGGAAACACACATTTAAACAATTCAACAGATATTGCCAATGATGTCTCCAAAAAAAGTCACAGCATGTACTACACAATTCTTTATATTATGTGTTTAAAATGTTGCTAATCTGAAGGCAAAGAATGTGCTGTCTCACAATTTTAGTTTGCTTTTCCATGATCGCAAGTGAAAATGAGATTGTTCCTGTCATTACTGGCTTTTTATGTTTCTGTTTCTCTTCTTTGTCCAACTTATTATTTTTATGTATTTACCTCATGTTTTAATGTATTCTAGATGCCAATCCATCCCTTTTGTATATTGGACAATTATTTTTACAGTTTGTCACTTTCTCTCCACTTTAGTTTATAGTGATTTTTATTTTTTGTCTTTGTTTTGTCAAATGGAGTTGGTACTTTAAAATAGTTTCCAGAATTGATGTGGGCACTCTTTATATAGGCAAGGTGGCCTATTATGTAGAAATCAATAGTCAATAAATTAAAAGAAAACCTACTCTGTGCAAAGAACTGTATCAAAATAGTAAATGAATATATGAATATAAATACTCTTTATATGAAAAGAGTAATCTCTTGGGTTTCTTAATATATCATATCTAAATACACATTCTGTCCTTACATATTCTTAAATGTTTAATAACATGGCAAAACTAAAGCTTTTGAATATTTATATAGTATTTTCTTGTTGTAAAATAAGGATTGTCATATCCATTAAGGTAGAAATCAAAGTAGAAATCACCTGTAGTCTCATCATTCAGAAATAGATACAGTTAACATCTCTGTGTGAATCTTTGTCTTTTTCCTATGCACACATGTAGAAAAACCACCTATGGCTGCATCTCAGAAATATTGTCATTTGACTCCTGAATTGTAGACTCATAGAATGCTGGGAGAACAGATAATGTTTGCCATTACATAGTCAATGCACTCATCTCCTTTGCTGAGGTACTGCGCATGATGGAGAACCTGCTTCTTTTCCAAGTATTGTTTCTCTTCCTCTCTCCTTTCCTTCTTCTCTTTTGATAGTGATCATATGAGAAGAGTCCTTTCTGTGCATCCTGCAATTGGTCTCCCTCTAACTTTGACACTTTGCTTCTATTTGTCTTAATTATACTTAGATGTCTTTATTATAATTAGATGTCTTAATTATAGTTAGATGTCTTAATTATACTTAGATGTCTTTTATGACACATTTGTTGATGAAACAAATGTGCTATTGAAAGTAACTACTTGGACATATCCACATGTAATAGATACTCGTGTTCTGTGTGTGTGACCATGAGGTCACTATGACTATGACTATGAGGGAGTAAGAAAATTTTACTCAGTTTCTGTCTCCTTTGGGACCCTCTGCCCTAGATACATGAGAGCCCATTGGCTTGTCATTCTCTATTGCTGTTGATAGAAATCTCTTACTGAGAAGACCCTCATGCAATGCCTTGCCTGACCAATGTCCTGCCCTTCAGTTCCTGGTCATCTGTCAACCCCTGCAGAAAGTTTCTCTGAGTTTACCTCTTTCATGGCCCATCTGGGTTAGATGTTTTCACTCTCCTATGGGCAATGCTTCTCCTTGTGAGGACCCATATCATACCACTTTGGAATTGTTTACTGATTTGTGGATAGGCTTTTCATTAGTCTTTAAGCATATTGAGAGCAGATCTGTCTCATATCTGGTTCTATGACACTTTGCACTGTACAGAGTGGACTCCTAAAAAATATTTTTTGAAAGGACAATGAGTGACAGAAAGCATAAACAAACTCTTTTTCATCTCTAATGTTACTTTCAAAACTCCTTAAAAATGTCCTTCAGACTCAGCCCAGGCTATTCTCCCTTTCTGCTTCCAAGACCCTCTTTTTCCCCCACCTTTTGCTTTCTGCCTTTTCTTTTCTTTTTTTTTTTTTTTTGTTAACTTTTTTATTTTTTATAAACATATATTTTTATCCCCAGGGGTAAAGGTCTGTGAATCACCAGGTTTACACACTTCACAGCACTCACCAAAGCACATACCCTCCCC
>NW_026742891.1:0-3747 GCF_022355385.1 Mustela nigripes
GCAGGTCCCCAAAGAGGTATGTGAGCACTGACTGGGGTGCCTTCCTTTGGGAAGATGTGGCTTGGCGGCCTCAGAGGGAAGTGGGTTCTCCTACACACTCTGGTGAGCCAGTGACCCTGGCAGGTGGCAGAGATGACGCTGGGTCCCACCCCAGTGGGACCTTCCCCCCCGCGGGGGGGGGATAGTGGTGACGTTTACACCCGTGTGCCTGGTAGAGGGCATGCCCCGGGGTCCTCTAGCCACAAGAACAAATGTCCTGATCTCTGATAAGAAAAGGAAGCACCAACTTTATCTGATTGGCTTTGGGCCCTTCCATGTTTCCTCAGTGACACAGCATCGTGTCACACTTAATATCCAGGATTTCCTGCTGATGCTCCCCTGGCTCCCCTATCCCTGGCTGGTAGAAGGGAGAGCCCCCACAGGCAGCGCCTCTGGGCAGGGGAGGAGGCCTGGCCCGTAGGAGCCAGTCTCCCTGGGAGCCCCTCCATGGCTGCACCCTGGACCCCTCTGGGTATGGAGGCTGCATCCCAGATGTTTCACTGCAGAATCTCGGGGGTGATTCCAGCCTGCAGCCGAGGTTGAGAACCAAGGTTCCATGGTGGGCCCCCTCTGGGGTTGACTGTGCTAATGACATGGGGGCTGTGCCTTTCCCGTGGCATCGTACCCCCCACATCGCTGGTCCTCATGCTCCACCAGCTCTGTGCACGTGATGAGGGGGCCCACATCCTCAGGACCCTGCCGGTGCCGCGGGCCACCTGCCTGCTGGTCCCGGACTCACGTTGCATGTTATGAGCTCACGCGGAGGTAGTATGGGTTAGAAAATCAAAATCATTTGTCATTTTACAACTGTTGGAACCCAGTGTCCCAGAGACAGACCAGGTGTGGTCAAGGGTGTAGACACAAGGGGGCCCTGTGCACTGTTGGTGGGAATGTAAATTGGTCTAGCCACGGTGACAAACATGGAGGCTCATGAGAAAAATAAACACAACTACCACATGACTCCCTAATTGCTCTACAGAGTATTTATTTGGGAACACAAAACACTACCTCAAAAAGAGAAATGCACTCCCATATTCACTGCAGTATTATTCACAATAGCCAAACATGGAAACATAGACCTTGGGATCATTATGCTAAGTAACTCAGACACAAAAAGACAAATACCAGATCCTCTCATGGACATTCCACATGGAAACAAAAAAATACTGAACACATAGATACTGAGAACACATTGGTGGTTGCCAGATTCAAGGATGGGGGGAATAGGTGAACGTGGTCAAAGGTGCCATGCTTGAGTGATAAAAATGCCTAAGTCATGGAATATTCTGTGCAGCATAGAGACTAAACCTAACCCTGCAGGATGGGGTATATGTTCCCCGCTATTTGAAAGTACATTTTTCCTAAGAAACTGTTCACAGCAGAATTGGCGTAAAGAAGGAGTTACCATTAAATTATACAGAAAACTAGTTGATACAAAAGTTGGGTATTCATCCTGTCTGATGGCTGCATAATATTCCATTGCATTTATGGATCGTATCTTCTTTATCCATTCATCTGTTGAAGGGCATCTTGGCTCTTTCCACAGTTTGGCGACTGTGGCCTTTACTGCTATGAACATTGGGGTACATATGGCCCTTCTTTTCACTACATCTGTATCTTTGGGGTAAATAGCCAGTAGTGCAATTTCAGGGCCATAGGGTAGCTCTATTTTTAATTTCTGGAATCTTCACACTGTTTTCCAAAGTGGCTGCATAAATAATGAATCTTGCAACACTGAAAAAATAAAATAAAATAATTAAAAATTTAAAAAATAAACAAATACTGACAGTACATATATTTGCGGGGGATTCCTTAGACATTTTTTTAAATTAATTTATTTTTTTCAGTGTAACAGTATTCATTGTTTTTGCACCACACCCAGTGCTCCATGCAATTCGTGCCCTCTATAATACCCACCACCTGATACCCCAACCTCCCACCCCCCGCCCCTTCAAAACCCTCAGATTGTTTTTCAGAGTCCATAGTCTCTCATGGTTCACCTCCCCTTCCAATTTCCCCCAACTCCCTTCTCCTCTCTAAGACCCCTTGTCCTCCATGCTATTTGTTATGCTCCACAAATAAGTGAAACCATACGATAATTGACTCTCTCTGCTCTGACAGTACATATTAAAAAGAAGAAGAAGAAGAAGAAGGAGAAGGAGAAGGAGAAGGAGAAGGAGAAGAAGAAGAAGAAGAGAAAAGAAAAGAAAAGAGAAGAGAAGAAAAGAAAAGAAAAACTAGTGAGCATGCTCAAACTCCAAAAATTCCTTCTCTTTGACCTTTCTTAGGCCTCAGGACACAACATCCTAACAGATGCCCAAAGAAAATGGAAATAAAACAGCAGATGCTCACAGACACAATTCAAAGTGCTGGCAGCTGGATGCAGAGAGAAGTGCCCAGAAAGGAGCTGAATGGGGTGCATGCCACCTCGGTGGTGGTTCCCCACAGAACAGATACTGAATGCGATGCTCACTTTTCAACTCTTTTCATAAGAGGGAAATCTTCAGGTTTCTTCCTATTACTGAAGCTGAGTAATAACATAGATCTTTTCAAAAAGCCAAGTGTCTTACCATGAACTTTGAGAAAAGTTAGGGAGACTTTTACTCGAAAGTTGCTAAGGGGATGTTATAAGTTGTCCTGGACACAAACATCAGCAGACCAATGTGAAAGGCACCTGCCTCAGCAGGAGTAACAAAGACGACCTGCTACCCTCTCCTTCCCCTTCCTCGGGGAAGGAGCTGGGAGTAGTTACCTCAATTTCTCCTTTCTCCCATTCCCATCATCTAACCCATTGGCAAATCCTGTGAGTTCCATCTTCAACAGGTTCCCAGAACAGGGCTAACCACTCCTTCCAGACCAACAGTCTGGTCCACGCTGGAGCCCATCTCTTGCCTGAGTTTCAGGAAAACTTCATTGTTGACCTCCCTTGCCCATCCTCAACCCTGGGACTTCTGCTCGCAGCATTGTAGCCAGGATGGCCCAGTGAAACAGGGTCCCATGTGGCCGTGGCCCTGCAATGGCTGTCACCCTACCGTCACCTCCCTGAGGTCATGTCCTAAGCTGTCTACTGTGGCCACAAGGCCTTGTTGCTGTTCCTGGACATACCTCGCATGCTCCTGCCCCTAGGCCTTTACATATACTTTTCCTTCCATTTAGAAGGCTCTTGATGTGATATCACTCACCTTCTTTAGATCTTGACTCAAGTATCACCTTCCTGGTGAAGTCCCACCTGGCCCCTATGTGGGTAGCAAGCAATACCCCCACTCTCCCATCAGCACCCCAGCCCTGTCTCCAGAGCAGTTATATATTTTATAGTTCCAGAGCAGTTATCACACTCACTAGTCCATCAGGGCAAGGGAGAAATAGAGGCCTACATGGATGATTTCACCACTGACTCCTTCCGATTTCCTAGTCCAGAGCTCTGGGGGGAAAAAGGTGACCAGAGCTCTTGCACAGCCAGGATGTCCTGCCAAAAAGGTCCACCGACTGCATCCTGAACACCATCTGAAAATGAGCGATAAGAGGAATCCACTTGTACATGAAAACTGAAACCAGACACCTTCCTTCATTCCAGGTGAGCACATACACTTCCTCTCCTTGCCTCAGGTGCTCATCCGAGGAAGCTGAGCAGAGAAGCATCCCAGGGTCCAAATCTCCCTCTAGCACCCTCCTAAGGTGGGGCAGAATGGTGCACCAGTCCCTCTTTCC
>NW_026742892.1:0-3747 GCF_022355385.1 Mustela nigripes
GTTTAATTAATTTCTAGATCTAAAGCAGATTGGAAGGACATAGTAGTAAGACTGTTAAAATGATTCAGGGGTGAGAAAGATGATAACAATAAAAGGGAAAACAGAACCATAGGTAATAATGAAGATTAATTGTCAAGACAGTATTTAACTATGACCAGCATACGTTGAAATGACAGCGAGCTTTTGTAATTTATTTTTAAAAATTTTTAAACCGAAATTGCTTTAAAATGAAGCAGTATTTAAAAGAGAAAGTTATTGTTATCTGGATTATTTCTTCAAAAGACCCAACTTTTAATTCCTTAAGCTAGTAAAAATGGAAATGTTTATATAGAGACCATATAATAGTCATGTATATATATTACACATATAATTTATAGATATATTAGAGATGATAGATCACAGCAATCCACTAAAAATGAGGTCAGCTTTCCACAAACTTTACATTTATTTACTCATTTATTCAATAAATAATTATTGAGCTTTTTTAAATTATTTTTTTCCAAATATTTTATTTATTTATTTGACAGACAGAGATCACAAGCAGGCAGAGAGGCAGGCAGCGAGAAAGGAGGAAGCAGGTTCCCTGCTGAGCAGAGAGCCTGATGCAGGGCTCGATACCAGGACTCTGGGATCATGACCTGAGCTGAAGGCAGAGGCTTAACCCACTGAGCCACCCAGGCACCCAAGTATTATTTAAGTAAGCTCCACATGGAGTCCAATACCAAGCCCAACACAGAGGTTGCACTCAGGATGCTGAGTTCAAGACCTAAGCCCAAATCAAGAGTCAGATGCTTAACTGACTAAGCCACCCAGGCACTCCTGAGCTCTTATGAAGTGCTAAGCACAGTGCTAGTTCCAAGTGAGCTGGACAGAGTGGACCTTGCCCTTGTAGACTCTCCTTACATTCTATTTCATCCTATTTTAGATAAGTTCCTAGAAAGAAGAAAACAGAGTGCATTGAGAGCAAAGAGACTAATAGACCTGATCTAGTCTGAGGGTGGTGGGGTGGGGAGCGGCCCTGGGGCTTTAAGCTCAGCTCTGGAGTGGTCATCCCTTAAGTAGGTGAGTTGCTCCTGGTGCAGAGGGAAGTGGAAAGGCGTGGGGGTGGAAGAGCACTGTGGCCAAGGGACTGAATGCACTGAGCACGCACTGTGGCTGCAGTGAAGAGGGCAAGAGGCAGGGATGGGGCCATGCTGAGCCCAGAGGATGTGTTAGCAAAGGTCACCTTCAATCTAAGGACAATGGAGGTCCACAGCAGAGTGACCTTTTAAGACGTTTGGAAAAAAAAGAAAATCACTCTGATGGCAGTAGGAGGAATAGATCAAAGTGAGAGTCAGAGTATTTATGGGGAATAAGGTAGGAGGTTACTATAGTCCTCCAGGGAGAGCAGAGGGTAAAAGTATGAGCGGAAAAAAATAGCCAGAATCAACAATATTCAGGAGGCAAAGACTCGTGGGATTTGGAAGGCACCACAATGGAGGGTAAAGAAGGGGGCAAAGTCAGGACGGCCGTCAGGGTTCTGACGCGGACAGCTGGGTGTGCAGGGGTGCCAGGCACTAATGGAAGATACTACAGAGCGGCAGGGCTATCATGGGATGAGGAACAGGGACCCATGGATGTAGTTTTAGACTTGCCTAATGTGGAGCTCCAGTGAAACATTCAGGTGGCGTGTCAGTCAGGAGGATGTAGGCCTGTGTCTGGAGTCCAGAGACCACGTCTGAGGGTAAGATATAATGTTCAAGCCCTGTGCTTCCACTGGTTGTGGAACAACAGATTTTATTGGCAAGAACCAAAACGTCCCAAGGGAAAACTTGGGTGCTTTTGATACAATTCCTGAAATCTCAGGAATTAAATCACTTGCATTTTCTAAAGACATTGGATGAAGCAAGAAAAATGGATTCCACATCGGTAAGCTCAAGCCAACCATGGGAACATATAATCTAATGGAGAACAGTGGCTGCAATTTAACATAAGGATATGTCAACATGGCACAACATACAACTGCTTTCATATCAAATTATATTCAACCAAAAGTTCACAGTCACATTCTGGGAGTGGCATTCAGGAGAACTGGAAACCAGAAGAGATTACTGCAGGCTCCTTCACACAGGAGTTTAAAGCTGTGGTGGCATGGGCGTACACAGGAGCCGGTTAAGAAATGTGGTGTTAATGACCTACAGGACTATAGAAAATCAGTCTGCAGAGAAAGTAGACTGGAGGGATTCAAATCAAGAGTTCTCAGATGGGGCTGGACACTGGCTCTGCCATGTATTAACCAGGGGAACCTGGACGAGATCCTCACCTCCCTAATCTCAGTGACATCTTCTGTAAAATGGACTGCTGGAAGGAATAAATGAAACACTGCATGAAACATGCTTAGCACATACAAAGTAAGTACTTTGTAAACATTCACTGTTTTCAGGAAGAGGAGGAGGACTGTTAAGATAGTCATGGGGCTATTTTATAAAAGGGGTATAAACATATACTAAAAAGATATAACAGTTCCAGAAGTTGGGATTTATCAAATACACATAGTATTAATATTACTTTTACTAATCTTACCTTACATGTACATAGCACTTGATAATGTTCAAAGTACTTCCATATACTTTATTCAATTAACTTTTACAATAACCATTCAAATAGACAGGATAAATATCATACCCACCTTATAAGTCATAAAACTGACTCTCAGAGAGTTTTAGTAACTCAACCAAAGCCACTCAGTCAAGAAATGGCAGGGTCATAGTTCCTACTCAAGTCTCTGATGACTTCAGCTTCTGTATTCCAGCACTGGTTCAAGGTCACAAAACAAGTGAGGAACTCTTTGGAGAAGTCTGCTTTAGGAGCCAGCTCTACACAGTTTTTCCCCATAGCCAAATGTAACAGTAAAGATGGATGAGGGCTCTTGCCATCTTGGAAGCAAAGCCAAGAAATGGAAAGAGGCTGAATGCTGATGTTATTGCATTGAATTGCTAGATGAAACCATAACAAATGAGCTAGATGAAACCATAACAAATAAGCAACCCAATACATTTTTTGTTACCTCAGTAGTCTGAGCAGTGTCTCCATCACTTGCAAACAAAATAATCCAAATATAGCCAATGTATTAGAAAACTCACTACTCCTTCAAAAAAAAAAAAAATCCAAGTATCTTACATCTTTGACTATAGTCATGCTATTTCCACCAAATGGTATTCCTTTCTTTCCTTTTCTTTCTTTCTTTTTAGAGAGGGAGAGAAAGGGGGGCAGTGTAAGAGGCCAGAGGGAGAAGGAGAGAGAGCATCTCAAGCAGACTCTGCACTGGGGATGCAGGTTTCCATCTCAAAACTCTGAGATCATGACGTGAACCAAAATCAGGAGTCAGACACTTAACTGACTGAGCCATCCAGGCAACCCCTGGTATTCCTTTTCTTACCTGTTAAACTCCTACCCATCCTTCAAAACCTCACTTACCATCAAGTAAAGGAAGAATTTTCTGATTCCACCAGCATAACAACTTCTCCTTTTGTTCTCCAAGCATTTTGTTTGCACTTCTCTTAGAGAACTTCATATTCTAGAGTAACTATTTCTTCTTCCCTTCTGTGTCTAACACCCTCTATCTTTCCATGGTAGACCACCAATACATAATTGACTTTACTGCATTGTATAAGCTAGAGTATGAACTAATTTCTCAGAAGATTGCCCGTATTGATACTTGGCTATTTAAAATGATAATATTATGTGAGAGAAGGGAAGTCAAACCTT
>NW_026742893.1:0-3747 GCF_022355385.1 Mustela nigripes
CCAGGTTTGAAAGTGATGCAGAATCAGAACTCCTTCCCCATGGCAAGAAACCTTGTGGTTGGCATGTTGTCCAACGTTCAGTGTAGTGGAAACCAGTGTTGCCCATGAGGCCCCGCCCATGCTCGTGTGCCAATTTGGTCACAAACACACATTGTGACCCTCAGCCTGAGCCCGGTCCTCAAGTAAGGCCTCTCAGTGGCTGGACAATGAGCCCGCATATGGTGCCTGCCATGCCCCTAGGCCCCAATTTTTAACCATAATTCGGGTTTTCCCTTCACTCTTCCCTGGGCTCTGCTTCGGAATTCCTCTTTTGGTGGGACACCTGAGGTAACAAAACTGAAAGGAGTCCTCCCATCCCACAGATTGATGAAAAACAATTGGGATCGGGCCAAATACACAGAGAGGAAGATTCGTCCATGGCCCATGAGGCTTTCCCGACATTCCTCGGCCATCGTTGATATAAAATCCAGAGACAAAAGCCTGAGCAAGCGCCTCAGATTCGCTCTTTCTTCATATCCTCAAGAGTACTTCTCATGGTTTGAAGATCGGGCCTGCCATACCTACGTCCCCCACACCTAAGCTGAGTTTGTGTTTTTAGACTTCTGTCCTCAAAGTCCTGGGCCACAAACCCTCCTGGCTGGGGACCCTTGAGCCACACATTAGGACTGTGCCTATCCAATCCATGGGAATTCTGCCCATTCCATTGTCCAAAACCGTACAAATTAGGAGAACCCTCCAAAGTCCCTGAGGCCATCCCAATAGTGTATGTCGCCCGGCACAAAAAAGGGCGGTCTGACACCAGCTGAGCATCTACCTCCATTCATTCCATAGGTGGATGTCCCCAGAGAATAAGATTGAACCAGACAGGACCCTCGGGCATAATCGGATTCATTGCTTTGGTTTACAGGCATGTCTCCTCAAAAGCCTGGATTCCAATACCAGCATAGGGGTTTTCCTGAGGCACCCATCAGAACAAATCTCGTCTCCACAAGGAAACTTGTGCATGGCAGCTATGTCAAAAGCTTAGGAGAATACTTCAGGGTCCCGATGCCACCGCCCCATTCCAAGGCCCTCATGGACACAAACACACATTAGGACCCATCCTCAGGAAAGTCCATTTCAACTCAGCCACTTGGTTGCTCCCGCAGAGCCATCAGATCTAAACTGGCTTGTTGCTAGGAGACAATTGGAATGCTAGGCGGGCTTCCCTGGCATCCATCCTCGAACAGTGCTCTAGAGTCATTCCATATGGGATGCCCTGGAGCTGTCCAACAAGTCTCAATTGTCCTGCGGAAGGAATCCTTGAAGGGGGCATCCCACAACTCCCAACGTGGGAAAACCTCCATGGCCTCGAGATTCCACTCCCTTCATGAAGGGGCCGTCATGCACAGAAACTCCAACCTGAACCAACGTCTGATCCTCGCCCTGACTTCAGATGCATGAGATATTGGTTCATATCTGCAGGGGGTACGTGCCGTGCCCTCGCCCTGAAACCCAAGTCTAGCTTGTGTTCTCAGACTTCCGTCCTCACACTCCTGGCCCCGAAGCCCTCAAGTTTGGCAATTCCGGACCCATAATGCAGCACTCTGCATGCCCTATAGAAAAAAAATATTGCCTAATGAGCTGCCTACGCAACTTAAATGAGGATAAACCTACACGGCACTCGACTGTACCCAAATTATATAGTCTAACCTGGGCACTAATGCACTGTCTGACACAATCTGAGCCTGGACCTCCTAACCAACACCCAGAAAGCTGACCGCACCCTGAGCACATCAGTCCCGCCATGGCCGTAGGTCATCATCTCTTCCCACCTCAGTTTTCAGGCTTCAGGTTCTAGATCTTATCTCCAATCTCTGCCCAGGGGTGAATGTGATGCAGAAATCAGAACTCCTCCTTACCCAAGGCAAGAAACCCTGTGGTTGGCATGTTTTCCAACGTTCAGTGTAGGAGAAACCAGCATTCACCCTGAGGCTCCTCCCATTCTTGAGTGTGACGAGGGCATAAACACGCATTGTGACCCTCAGCGTGAATCCTGTCCTCTAATAAGTCCTCTCAGTGGCTGGACCATTAGATGTCATAATGGGCTTGACATGTCCCTATTAACCAATTTTTAAGCAGATTTCTGGTTGTCCAGTCGCCCCTCCCCAGGGCTCTACTCTGGAATCCCTCATTTGGTGGGACACCTGAGGTTAAAAAAACAAAACAAAACAAAACAACAACTACAAAAAAACGGACTTCTTCCATCCCACAGAATGACCCCAAACTCTGGACGGGGCCAAACCCCCAGATAGTAAGACTCGTCCATTTCCCATGAAGTCACCCAGAAATTTCACGACCATGAGTGACACGATATCCAGAGACAAATACTTGAGCAAGAGCCTTACATTAGCCCTTTTTTCATATCCCAAAGAGTTCTCCTCATGATCTTTAGATCAGTCCTGTCATACCTATTACCTGAAACATAAGCCGAGTTTGTGTTTTCAGAAAACTGTCCAAACAGCCCTGGCCTACAGACCCTACAGGCTCAGGCACCTGGAGCCAAACCTGAGGACTGTACCTGCCCTCTCCAAGGGAATTGTTTGTGCCCATTCCAATGGCCACAACCCTACTAATAGGATAAACCTCCAAAGTCCCTGAGGCCATCCCAATAGTGGTGGCTTCCCAGGACCAACAGGGGCAATCTGAGCCCATCTGAGCACCTACCGGCACTCAGACCCATAGACATGTGTCTCCAGAGGTAAAAAGGAACGAACAGGCCCCTAGGCACTAATCGGCATTGCTTTGGTTTCCAGGCATCTCTCCTCAGAGGCCTGGATTTCAATACCGGCATACGGCTGTTTCTTGAATCAATCATCAGAACAAATCTCATCTACACATGGGAAACTTGCACGTTGGAGCTATGTCAAAGCCTCTGTTTTGGAGAACCCATCAGGGCCCCAGGCCACTGCTTCATTCCAAGGTCTCCATAGACACAAAATCACATTAGGAGCCATCCACAGGAGAGTCCATTTCAACTCAGCCTCCTCGGTTGCTCCCCCAGATCCAGCAGATCTAACCTCTCTTGTAGCTAGGAGAAAATTGGAATACGAGGTGGGCTACCCAGCCATCCATCCTTAGAACCCTGCTCGGAATCGTTGGCCTGGAGCCAACCAACAGGTCTCAATTGTCCTGCAGAAGAATCTTTGCAGTTTGGAGCTTCTCACAATTCCCATCGTGGGAAAACCCCCATGGCCTCGTGATCCCCCCTCGTTCATGAAGGGGCCATCAGGGACATAAAGTCCAACCTGAGTGATCATCTGATCCTCGCCCTGACTTCACATGCATGAGATCTCGATTCAGGTCTGTAGATTGTTCCTGCCATGTCCTCACCCAGAAACCTAAGCCTAGCTTGTGTTCTCAGACTTCCGTCCTTAGGTTTCCCTGGGCAGAAGGCTCTGTCTGACACAGACTGAGCCACGACATCCAGTCAGCCACCCAGAGATGGGCCCCATTTCCTGAAGATGTGACTTCCTGTGGCCTGAAACCAACATCTCTACTCAACCTGGATATTCAGTCCTCTGTCCCAGACCGTAGCTCAAATCCATTCCTATGGGGGAACCTGACACACAAGAGTACTCCTCCTTCCCAACTCTTTGAGTGGCAACCAGCTGCATGGCCCATGAGACCACGGTCACACATGGAAGACTCCCTGGATACAAACAGGCATTGTGATCCTCAGCGTGAGCTTGCTTCCAAACAAAACCC
>NW_026742894.1:0-3746 GCF_022355385.1 Mustela nigripes
CTGGTCTCGTTAAGCACACGGTTCAGGTCCACAGTGGGGGCTGCATCTACCTCCACATTGAGGCGGTCTCCAATCTGGCAGCGCAGGGTGTTGACTTCCTGAAGGAGGAAAGGAAAGAATGAACCCACTGGGAAAAAAGTCTATAACTAAACTCTCTTTGATTGAGTCCAATGTGGTGGGGAGAAGATTGCAGTGGAATTAGGAAATATGAGTTCAAGCCCAGTTGACATAGAACAGCTAAGTTACCTCTGTGAGTCAGGCCTCCTGTCTTAGTGTCTCCTCATCAGCATGATGAGGTAGCTTGAATAAGTGATTGCTAATGTTCCTTTCCAACCCAAAGATTCTCTCATTTCTTTCTGGTTTTCCCTTTGCTCAGTGACAAATCTGGCATGGTATCTAGTTTATAATTATTGCTCCTTAAACATAGAGAAACCAGGGATAACTCCTCCATCTATTTCATGGTCTTCTACTTTTATATACTATCTACTTGGCATAGTCTCCTTTTCTTCAAAACATCTAATCTTCAATATAGGCATCTGACATCCTACTATTATTACATTCAACCATGAAGTCCGAGTCAACCATTATTTAAATTCCTTCATCTCTCTCATTTTTCCCATCTACCCATCCATCCACCCATCCATCCATTGGGTTCTAGTATCTAGGTGACATATGATATGAGGAAGTTTGCTGTCCCCTTCTAGCCTTGGTCCTTAATTTGGCACCTTCAGAAGATAAAAGATTTTGTCAAGCAGTAGGAAGTACTTTAAAGATCTTTGTGTGGACTATTGGCCATATATCTGTCAGCTGACCACACTCTTTAAGGTAAAAGACGTAAGCTTATGACTCATTCCACCAAAATCCCCCAAATGTGTTTTGAGCAAGTAGCAAAATGTTGTGTTAGCTCTAGGGTGCTTAGCAAAGACCAACCTTATCCTGCTCAGGAAAGGTATGGAACTCTCCGTATGGGATGATGGGGGCTGGGACTCCCTCACCTGCTCGTGGTTCTGCTTGAGGCTCAGCAGCTCCTCCTTCAGGGACTCCACCTGGGCCTCCAGGTCAGACTTGCACAAGGTCAGCTCATCGAGGATCCTGCGCAGGGCATTGATGTCCGACTCTACAAGCTGCCGCAAGCCCAGCTCTGTCTCATACCTGCACACATGGCAGAAGTTGTCGGAGAGTCAAAAAAGAAGACTTTTTCCAGGACTTTACATGGCCGACCTAGTCAGATTCACTACATTTTGAAAGTTTTTGAATTTTTCTCAAAATTCCCTTTTTGGAAGGGGAAAAATATACCACCGTGCTGCGTAAAAAGACCTATTTCCTCCCTGAGATCCACAGAGAAGGTATTGGTAGTTTCAATCTGATATTAACTGCATTTGTTTTAAGCATTTGCTATGGATTAAGCCCTGTCTTTCTTCTTTAAGTGAGTTAGTGAAATTCATAAGCCTGTTATACAGATTGCCTCACCATCCTTTCCAACCACCTTGAAAGCAACCTGATCTTGTGATAAAAGCACAGAAGTTGAAATCAGTTAGGTTCAGCCTGATAGTCATGACCATGGATAAATTCCTTCATGTCTCTGAGGCTTGATTTCTTCATCTATAAAATGGAAACCAAACTAACACTTCACACGGTTGGTCTGAAGATGAAGAAATGACATAGTAATTACAAATACGTTGCAAGCTATAAAGTCCCACAGAAAAATGCAAAGGATTCTTATGATTGTAATGATCACACCTAAAAAAAAAAATTACATTCTGAAATGGATTTTGCCTCCTATTTTTGTGATGTAATAACTTTTTTCTGATGGGCTGATAGTGATGACCCTATACTAAGAAGCAGGTGTGAAATTTGCTTTTATACGTGGTTCACGTAGTAAGTTGAAAAAGAGAAAGAATGGGTGATTTCTTTCACTCCTTAAAAATAAGGTGAAAACACAGCATTCTTTCATTCAGAGAGGAAACTGTTATTTAACCTAACTAACCCACTGCAAGGATCCTCCTAATGCCATCCCCAAAATTTCTGCTTAGGCACACCCAGGACAGAGTTCATCATGTTGCTGGTCAGCCTGTCCATTACTAGATTGCTCTGATCATTAGAAAAATCTTACTTCGTTCTGAAGTCATCTGCAGCCAGTTTGGCATTGTCGATCTGCACCACCAGCCTGGCGTTCTCAGACTTGCTGCACAGTATCTGGGGGCACAATTCATTATGAAAGGCGTTATATTAAGAAGGAATGCATTGTACCTTAAAGTGAAAAGGTGTTTTGTTTTGTTTTGTTTTTTTCAAATACACATTCCTGCCAAATAGCTTTGAGTCTTCTCAGAGATAAAAGGATAAAAGGAGGATTAATTAATAGCACTGTTCATTTCAAAACATAGAGAAATGTGTTCTTTGGCATGAATTCTTCTCTCCTTGGTCTGCCTCTGGCTTCCTGAAGGAATTGAGCTTACTGGATATTGAGCCTTCCTTAGAGTAACCTACGTCCCAGGTTGCTTATTTCTAAGCAAACTTCTAAGCTTAGAAATAAGCAAACTGGGATGCTAAACCCAGAAAAATCCTAGCCCAACCAGAACAGGCTGGTTTTTCTACCCTCATATTCGTTATTCCTGTCCTGCTGACCTCTTTCCACTCTCCGTCATATTGCCCTGTCCGTGCTTTTGCACAGAGCTTCTCCCTCTGTCTGGAATGCTCAGGGATGTCCTCATCCACCTAGCAAGACCCCTTGCATGACCCATGTTCTCCTCCACCCCTCAGCTGCTGCAGGGGGTCACCTCCTCCATGCACCCCCCAACAGTACTGCAATTAGCCAGTTACGCTTCTCCCCTTCAACCCAGCCATGTCTGTCTCCCCTATTAGACTGTGAGCTCCTGAAGGAAACAGACTGTCTCACACTGTCCTTTATCCCTCACTCAAGTACTGTACCTTGTATTCAGTAAATATGGGCAAATGAAAGCATGGTCTTCAAATTGCATGGCCCCTTCCTGGCATTCACTTTGCTAGCACTGCTGAGCAGTGGACAGTTAATCTTCTTGGAGAATTAAAGGCTTGCATCATTGAGTAAAAACTCCTACTCATCCATCTAACCCTGCTCAGATATTCCTCTTCTGGGAAGCCCTCCCTGACCTATACCATACATTAAGTCCCACCTCCATGCTCACTCTTTACTTAGCCCCACTTCTACTCCTGCATTTCTGGCCCTGAAATTCTCACCTGCGTGCTTGCTTTAGTGAATGGTACAGAGTCTGAGTATATTAGTGAAGCTTATGGGGCCAACAGTTCTTTTGCTTTACTATGGACATAGTCTCTTGCAACAGACTTGGAAGGCTTTAAGCATTTGAGGATCCACTTAGGAAATGACTAGTTTTAAGAAATAATTCAGATGCATATTTTTTAATGCTATAGACCTAAAAATAAGACCAAGATATCATAATAGAACTAAAAAATCAGGCACTCTGGTTTTAGTTAGCAACATAATATTGCTATGACTGATCATAGTCCAATGTCTTACCCCATCCCAGTCCATATTCTTACCTGTGGGGCTTCCCAAGTAGATTTTCTAAGATGATTTGATACGTCCTACCTAAACCTGCAGTCAATATCTCTATCATCACAGCTTTGAATGGTCTTAGATCCATTTCAGAAGTTGGTATGTTAAATTTAAATAGTTAACTAAATCGGCAATGTGGTGGCCACCCCCTCACCTTCTGCTGGAGCTCCTCGATGGTCCGGAAGTAGGACTG
>NW_026742895.1:0-3746 GCF_022355385.1 Mustela nigripes
CCACCAACAGTGTAAGAGGGTTCCCTTTCTCCACATCCTCTCCAACAGGTTGGGGTACCAGGTGGTAGGTATTATAGAGGGCATGGATTGCCTGGAGCACTGGGTGTGGTGAAAAAATAATGAATACTGTTATGCTGAAAATAAATAAAATAAAATAAAATAAATAGAAAATAAATCAATAAATCAAAATCAGCAAAAAAAAAAAAAAAGAAAGAAAGAAAGAAAAAGATATAAAAATGGCTAACAGGCCCATGAAAAAATATTGATCGTCATTAGCCATCAGGGACATTCAAATCAAAATCACATTGAGATACCACATTACACTAGTTAAAATGGCAAAAATTGACAAGGCAAGAAACAACAAATGTTGGAGAGGTTGTGTAGAAAGGGGAACCCTCTTGTCCTGTTTGTGGGAATGCAAGCTGGTGCAGCCACTTAGGAAAACAGTGTGGAGATACCTCAAAAAATAAAAAATAGAACTACCCTATGATCCTGCAAGTACCCCCATGCTCATAGCAGTTATGTCCACAATTGTCAAACTCTGTAAAGAGCCAAGATGCCCTTCAACAGACAAATGGATAAGGAAGATACGGTCCATGTATACAATGGAATATTACATAGCCATCAGGATGAATGCCCAACTTTTGTATCAACATGGATGGGACTGGAGGAGATTATACTGAGTGAACTAAGTCAAGCAGAGAAAGTCAATTATAATATGGTTTCATTTACTTGTGGAGCATAAGGAGTAACATTAGGAGAAGGAAAGGAAAAGCGAATTCAGGGAAATCAGAGGGGGAGATGAACCATGAGAGACTGTGGACTCTGAGAAACAAACTGAGGGTTATGGAGGGTGGAGGGAGCCTGGTGGTAGGTATTAAGAAGGGCACATATTACATGGAGCACTGGGTGTGGTATATAAACAATGAATCTTGGAACACGGAAAAAATAAAATTAAATTAAAAAAAAAAAAAGGAAGACCCAACAATATGTTGTCTAGAAAAAAAAACCCAATTTTTAAAAAATATTTTATTTATTTATTTGACAGAGAGAGATCACAAGTAGGCAGAGAGGCAGGCAGAGAGAGAGGGGGAAACAGGCTCCCCGCTGAGGAAAGAGTCCTATGCGGGGCTCGATCTCAGGACCCTGGGACCATGACCCGAGCCAAAGGCAGAGGCTTTAACCCACTGAGCCACCCAGGCACCCCAAAAACCTATTTTAAACATAAAAACTCAGGGTACCTGGGTGGCTCAGTAGGTTAAGCATCTGCCTTCTGTTTGGGTCATGATCCCAGGTTCTGGGATGGAACCTCCTGTCTGGTCAGCAGGGAGTCTGCTTCTCCCTCTCCCCCTCCGCACAGCTCACACGCTCACATGCTCTCTCTCTCTTTCCAATAAATTAAATCTTTAAAAATAAACAGACTCATAAAAGCAAAAAAAAAAAAAAAGCATATTTCATGCTAACACTAGTTTAAAAGAAAGCTGGATTAGCTATATCAATGTCAGGCAAAGCAGATTTCAGAGTAAAAAGGTGTTCAAGGACAAAGAGGGGCAATACATAGTAATAAAAGGGAAGGGATAAATTCTCTAAGACATACCAGTCCTAAACATGTACCCATCTAACAAAAGAATGGCAAAACACATGCAACAAAAACTGACAGAACTGAAAAGAGAAACTGATCTACTCATATTGTTAGAGGGGGCACCTGGGTGGCTCAATCAGTTAAGCGTCTGCCTTTGGCTCAGGTCATGATCTCAGGGTCCTGGGATCAAGCTCTGCATTGCGCTACCTGCTCAGCAGGGAGTCTGCTTCTCCCACTCCCTCTGCCCCCACCCTGCTCTTATGCTCTCTCTCACTCCCTCTCTAATATATGAAATATATGAAAAATATATGAAAAATATATGAAAAATAAAATCTTTAAAAATATATAGACTTTAGCACCCCTCAGTCAATATATCAAACAAACATAAAATCAGTAAGGATATAGACAAGCTAAACAGCTGTGACAATCAACAGATTCACTGGAATCCCAGTCAAAATCCCAGCAAGCTATTTTGTACATACAAAACTACAAAGTTTAGGGGCGCCTGGGTGGCTCAGTAGGTTAAACCTCTGCTTCCGGCTCCAGTCATGATCTCAGGGTCCTGGGATTGAGCCCTGCATCAGGCTCTCTGCTCAGCAAGAACCCTGCTTCTCCCCTTCCCCCACCCACTGCTCTGCCTACTTGTGCTCTCTCTCTCTCTGTGTCAAATAAATAAATAAAATCTTTACAAAAGAAAAATAAAACTACAAAGTTTATGTAATGCCATGAACCATACTGAGTCCCCAGCAAAATTCATCTGTCATAGCCTTAACCCCAATGTGACTATACGTGGAGATAGGACCTTTCTGGAAATAATTAAGGTTAAATAAGGTTTTATGTAAGAGTAGGGCCCTGGTCCAATAGGACTAGTGTCCTTACAAAAACAGACAGCTGGGAGCTTGCTTTCTCTCTGCCATCTGAGAATACAGTGAGAAGGCAGCTGTCTGCAAACCAGGAAGAGCATTCTCACCAAATCCCAACCATGCTGGCACACTAATCCTGGCCTCCCAGTTTCCAGAGCTGTGCAAAGTGAAATTACTGTTGTTCAAGCCACCAGGTTTATGGTATTTTGTTATGGTCACCCAAGCTGATGAATAAATATGGAAAGGCAAAAACAAAAACAAAAAAACCCTAAAATAACAAACACAATCCTGAAAAAAAAAAAAAAAAAAAACAAAGTTAGAGGACTCACCCTACCTGATTTTAAGACTTACTGTAAATTTATAGTAATCAACAGGCATGATATTGATGAAAGAAAGACACATATCAATGGAACAAAAGCAAGAGCCCAGAGATAAACCCATACAGAGTCAACTGATTTTTCACAAAGTTGCAAAGGAATTCAACTGAAGAAAGATAGCAAAATATGAATTCAGACACAGACCTTATACCTTACCCATAAATTAGCTCAAAATGAATCATAAACCTAAATGTAATACACAAAATGATAAAACTTCTAGAAGGAAACATAGGACAAAATCTGTATGATATTGGATTTAGTGAGTATTTAGATACCACAGCAAAAGCCCCCATCTGTGAAAGAAAAAAACTGATGAGTTGGACTTCCTTAAAATAAAAACTTCCACTCTATGAAAGACACTGTTCAGAAGATGAAGAAACAAGTCACAGATCTGGAAAAATACTGCAAAACGTATCTGATAAATGACTTGTATCCAAAATATACAAAGAACTCTTCAAACTCAACAATAAGAAAACAAGTAACCTAAATAAAACTAAAGAGGCAACCCACGGAATGGGAGAAGATATTTGCAAATGACAGTACAGACAAAAGGTTGATATCCAGGATCTATAAAGAACTCCTCAAACTCAACACACACAAAACAGGCAATCATATCAAAAAATGGGCAGAAGATATGAACAGACACTTCTCCAATGAAGACATACAAATGGCTCTCAGACACATGAGAAAATGCTCATCATCCCTAGCCCTCAGGGAGATTCAAATTAAAACCACATTGAGAAATCACCTTACACCAGTTAGAATGGCCAAAATTAGCAAGACAGGAAACAACATGTGTTGGAGGGATGTGGAGAAAGGGGAACCCTCTTACACTGTTGGTGGGAATGCAAGTTGGTGCAGCCTCTTTGGAGAACAGTGTGGAGATTCCTCAAGAAATTAAAAATAGAACTTCCCTATGACCCT
>NW_026742896.1:0-3745 GCF_022355385.1 Mustela nigripes
TTTAGTGCTCTGAAAATATCATGCCAGCTCTTTCTGGCCTGCCAGGTCTCTGTGGATAAGTCAGCTGCCAATCTAATATTTTTACCATTGTATGTTACTACTTTTGTATCTTTTGGGTAAATTTCTATTAGTGCAATTGTTCGATCACAGGACAGTTCCCTGTGTAAATTTTTGAGCAACGTACATTTTCTCCAGAGTGATTGCGTATGTTTGCATTCCAACTAACAGTGTAAGAGCGCTCCCCTTTCTCAGCCTCTTTGCCAAGAGCTGCTGTATCTTCTATTGTTAATTTTAGCCATTCCAACAGGTGTGAGTTGGTATATCATTTTGGTTTGATTTGTGTTTTGATTTGTATTTCCCTGTTGATGGGTGATTTTGAACATTCTTTCATTTGTCTGTTAGCCCTCTGAGTGTTTTCTTTGGAAAAAAAAATGTCTATGTCTTCTGTCCTTTACTTAACTGGATGATATGTTTTTATGGGTGTTGCAGTTGATAAGTTCTTTCAGGATTTTAAATGCTTATAATTTATGAGATATATTATTTGCATATATCTTCTCTCACTGCCTTTTAGGCTCCCTTTTAGTTTTCTTGATTTTTTTCCTTCACTGTGCAAAAGCGTTTTATCTTGATGAAATCCCAATAGTTCTTTTTTTTTTAAAATTTCCAGCATAACAGTATTCATTATTTTTTCACCACACCCAGTGCTCCATGCAATCCGTGCCATCTCCAATACCCACCACCTGGTACCCCAACCTCCCACTTCCCTGCCACTTCATACCCCTCAGATTGTTCATTTTTGTTTGTTTCTTTATTTCCCTTTGTCTCCAGAGCCGTGTCTAGTAAGAAGTTTCTCCTGCCAAGATCAAAACATTTCTGCCTGAGTTCTTCTCAGGATTTTGATGGATTCTTATTCAATATTTAGGTATTTCATCCATTTTGAGTTTAACTTTGTGCATGGTGAAAGTCATCCAGTTTCATTCTTCTGTAGATGGCTAGCCCAGTTTTCCCAATACCATTTGTCAAAGAACTGTCTTTTGTCCATTAGATATTCTTTCCTGCTTTGTCATACAGTTGACCATATAGTTGTGTGTCCAGTCCCGGGGTTTGCATTCTGTTTCTTTGATCTATATGTCTTTTGATCTATATGTTCTAGTACTTTGTGTGTGTGTGTAATCTTGGGTTGTAATCTTGGGTTTTCTACATAAAGCAATAGTGAAAATTAGATTTCTTCTTTGCCTATATAAATTATTTTTTATTTATTTTCATTGATTGCTGAGGCTAAGAATTCCATTACTATATTAAAGAACAATGGTGAGATTGGACATCCCTGTCTTGTTCCTGACCATAGGTTTTCCCCATTGAGGATGATATTAGCTGTAAGTCTTTTGTACATGGCCTTTATGATGTTGAGTTAAGTTCTATTTATAAGAACTTTGTTGAAGTTTTTTTTTATCAAGAATGGATGCTGTGGAGGCACTGGGGTGGCTCAGTACATTAAGTGTCTGCCTTTAGTTCAGGTCATGATCTTGGAGTCTTAGGGTTGAGACCCATGTCGGGCTCCCTCCTTGGTTGGGAGCCTGCTTCTCCCTCTGCCTGTCACTCCCCTGATACTGCTCTCTCTCTCTCTCTCTCATCTCTATCTCTCAATCCCTTGAAGTCAAATAAATGAATAAAATCTTAAAAAAAGAATACCTGTTGTATTTTTTAAAATGCTTTTTCTACATCTATTGACGGGATCGTGATTTTTATTCTTTCGTTTTCTAAAGTAGTATATCACATTGAGTGATTTGAAAATATTGAACCACTTCTGCAATCCAAGGAATAAATCTCACCTGATTGTGCCCTCCTTAATACCCACCACTTGGCTCCCCTAACCTCCCACCCCCTGCCCTTCAAAACCCTCAGATTGTTTTTCAGAGTCCATAGTCTCTCATGGTTCACCTCCCCTTCCAATTTCCGTCAGCTCCCGTCTCCTCTCCATCTCCCTATGTCCTCAATGTTATTTGTTATGCTCCACAAATAAGGGAAACCATATGATAATTGACTCTCTCTGCTTGACTGATTTCACTCAGCATAATCTCCTCCAGTCCCATCCATGTTGATACAAAAATTTGGGTATTTATCCTTTCTGATGAAGGCATAATACTCCATTGTGTATATGGACCACACCTTCCTTATCCATTCGTCCGTTGAAGGGCATCTTGATTCTTTCCAAAGTTTGGCGACCATGGCCATTGCTGCTATAAACATTGGGGTACAGATGTCCCTTCTTTCCACAACATCTGTATCTTTGGGGTAAATACCCAGGAGTGCAATGGCAGGGTCATAGGGAAGTTCTATTTTTAATTTCTTGAGGAATCTCCACACTGTTCTCCAAAGAGGCTGCACCAACTTGCATTCCCACCAACAGTGGAAGAGGGTTCCCCTTTCTCCACATTCCCTCCAACAGATGTTGTTTCCTGTCTTGCTAATTTTGGCCATTCTAACTGGTGTAAGGTGGTATCTCGATGTGGTTTTAATTCGAATCTTCCTGATGGCTAGTGATGATGAACATTTTTTCATGTGTCTGAGAGCCATTTGTATGTCTTCATTGGAGAAGAGTCTGTTCATATCTTCTGCCTAGTTTTGATATGATTATCTGTTTTGTGTGTGTTGAGTTTGAGGAGTTCTTTATAGATCCTGGATATCAACCTATTGTCTGTACTGTCATTTGCAAATATCTTCTCACATTTCATGGGTTGCCTCATCGTTTTGTTGACTGTTTCTTTTGGTGTGCAGAGCTTTTGATGTTGATGAAGGCCCAAAAGTTTATTTTCGCTTTTGTTACCTTTCCCTTGGAGACATATTTTGAAAGAAGTTGCTGTGGCTGTTGTTGAAGAGGTTACTGCCTATGTTCTCCTCTAGGATTCTGATGGATTCCTGTCTCACGTTGAGGTGTTTTATCCATTTTGAGTTTATCTTTGTGTACGGTGTAAGAGAATGGTCGAGTTTCATTCTTCTACATATAGCTGTCCAGTTTTCCTAGCACCATTGATTGAAGAGACTGTATTTTTTCCACTGTATATTTTTTCCTGTTTTGTCAAAGATTATTTGACCACAGTGTTGAGGGTCCATATCTGGGATCTCTACTCTGTTTCACTGGCCTATGTGTCTGTTTTTATGCCAGTACCATGCTGTCTTGGTGATCACAGCTTTGTAGTAAAGCTTGAAATCAGGTAACGTGATGCCCCCGGTTTTATTTTTGTTTTTCAACATTTCCTTAGCGGTTTGGGGTCTCTTCTGGTTCCATTCAAATTTTTGGATTATTTGCTCCAGCTCTTTGAAAAATATTCGTGGAATTTTGATTGGAATGGAATTAAAAGTATAGTTTAACCAAGAAGAAATTGACAGTCTGAATAGACCGATATCTAGTAACAAGATTGAACCAGTGATCAAAAACCTCCCATAAAACAAGAACCCAGGACCTGATGGATTCCCTGGGGAATTCTACCAAACTTTCAAAGAAGAAATAACACCTATTCTCCTGAAGCTGTTTCAAAAATTTGAAGCAGACTCTTTCTATGAAGCCAGCATTACCCTGATCCCCAAATCAGGCAAAGGCCCTACCAGAAAGGAGAATTTCAGACCAATATCCCTGATGAATATGGATGCTAAGATTCTCAACAAGATCCAGCAAACAGGATCCAACAGCACATTAAAAAGATTATCCTCCATGACCAGGTGGGATTCATCCCTGGGCTACAAG
>NW_026742897.1:0-3745 GCF_022355385.1 Mustela nigripes
ATGTGATCTGGTGAGTGCTGTGAAGTGTGTAAACCTGGTGATTCACAGACCTGTACCCCTGGGGATAAAAATATATGTTTATAAAAAATAAAAATTTAAATACCAGAAATGGAAATCCTACTTTTTTGTGAGATTGCTCATCTCATAAATTCCATCTTAATAAGTTCAATAATAAAACTAAAATAACTATATGCTTCTCCGTTTTCATTAACACCAAGTAGCTGTCATTGATAGAGTAAAAAAACAAAACAAAATGAAATGAAACAAAAAACAAACAAAACAATTAACCAGGAGAAAAACTGGACTGGACTGACTTCCAGTAAAAATAAAAATTGGGGCTCTTTACAGACACCTCCCTAGTAGAGGAGCCTTTAAAGGACCAGCCAAGAGGTCTTTGTGGCTGGACCTGGTGGCTCAGTCGGTTAAGCATCTGCCTTCAGCTCAGGTCATGGTCCCAGGGTCCTGAGTCCTGCCTTGGGATCCCTGCTCAGTGGGGAGCCTGCTTTTCCCTCTCCTTCTGCCTGCTGCTCCCCCTGCTTGTGCTAACCACCACCCCTAACAAATAAAATCTTTAAAAAAAAAAAAAAAAAAGACCAGCCAATGGAGAACCAAAGCAACTTAAAGTCTTTGCTGCTTTGAGGATCTTTCTAATCCCAAAAGTAATTTAAAGTTGGCAATGTGGATTGCTTAGAATTTAGGAACTCTCTAGTCCTTTTGGGATGAAGTCCCCTAGAAGCAATTAGAACAAAGTTGCTAATACCATTAAACTTAAGTGTAACTCACAAATAAAAAACCAATTCTTCTGTCTTTACACAATTTTTTTTCTTTTTTAAAGATTTCATTTATTTATTTGACAGAGAGAGATCACAAGTAGGTGGCGGTGGTGAGGGGAAGCAGGCTCCCTGCTGAGCAGAGAGCCAGATGCAGAGCTTAATCCCAGGACCCTGGGATCATGATCTGAGCCGAAGGCAGAGGCTTTAACCCACTGAGCCACCCAGATGCCCTACTGAGAGCAAATTTAGAATGGCTACCCAGGTAAAATGGTCAAGACATGGACATTAGAATTGACTATGTCTGATAAAGAGATGTGGCAGTAATCTGTGATGTTTAGGTTTAAATGATATTTTGTTCTTAATAAATAAGTTATCTACCAATTCCTTTATTTTCACCTCTAAATCCTAGATTCTCAGAGTTGATAAACATTATTGTGGTCTCACTGCCCTCTCCAAATAGCCAGAATAATAGACACAGTCATTTTAATTTTGCTCACTCATGCTCTCTATTCAATACATACACAATACTCCAAACTTAACCAATCTCTTTTTCAGCGTATCTATACTGGTATGATACAACATGGAAGAGACCATATCAACAATTTCCATTATATGAGCAAACCATACTTTACTTATAAACAGGAAAAGAAGTCCAACTTGAGGTGGGTAATTATTATGACATTTTCTATGACTATCTTTTGAAATCAATATAAATATATGAAGAATTCAATCATTTTACATGAATGTTATAAAATACTCTTCCAGCATGGAAATGACTGAAATCCCTGTGATTAGTCTTTTTTAAAAAGAGAAAAAAATTTGACAACAAAACTCTTGTCAGTGAACAACGTTTTTTAAAAGTCATTGAGTAAAAGATGCATGGTAATACTGGGTATGAAACATGTAACAGCTCAAATAAGGAACTCAGTAAATGGGACATGCAGTACAATGAATACTGTGACTCTATAATGGGTCCTAAAATAAGCTTTAAGTACTTTCAAACAATTTAAATCATTCAGAGAATGTTCTCTGGCCATATAGAATTAAACCAGGAAATTTTTTAAAAAGAAAATATAACTTAAAAAAAATCTCCAAATGTTAGAAACTTACATAATGCACTCCTAGTAACATAAGTATGAGAAAGAAATCACAACAAAAAATAAAACTGTTTTGAACTGAAATCTTTGGGATGCAGCAAAGGTGGTTCTATGAGGAAAGTATGTAGCAATACAAGCCTTTCTCAAGTAACAAGACAGTTTTCAAATACATAACCTAACCCTACACCTAAAGGAGTCTGAAAAATAATAGCAAATAAGGCCTGAACCCAGCAGAAGAAGAGAAATAATAAAGATCAGGCAGAAATCAATGAAATAGAAAACAAATAAATAGTAGAACAGATCAATGAAACTAGGAGCTGACTCTCTGAAAGAATTAAGATTGATAAACCCCTGGCCAGACTTATCAAAGAGAAAAGATAAAGGACCCAAATAAATAAAATCATGAATGAAAGAGGAGAGATCACAACCAACACCAAAGAAATACAAACAAGTATAAGAAAATATTATGAGCAACTATATGCCAGCAAATTAGACAATCTGGAAGAGATAGATACATTCCTAGAGAAATATAAACTACCAAAACTGAAACAAGAAGAAATAGAAGAAACTGAACAGACCCATAACCAGTAAGGAAATTGAAGCAATAAACAAAATCTTCCCCCAAAATAAGAGCCCAGGGTTAGATGGCTTCCCAGGGGAATTCTACCAAACATTTAAGAAGAATTAACACCTATTCCTCTGAAGCTGTTCCAAAAAATAGAAAAATAAAATGGAAGTAAAACTTCCAAACTCATTTTATGAGGCAAGTATTACCTAGATCCAAAAACCAAACAAAGACCCCGTCAAAAAGGAGAACTATAGACCAATACCCCTGATGAACATGGCTACAAAAATTCTCACCAAAATACTAGCCAATAGGATCCAACTGAATTAAAGAATTATTCAATTCTTTTAATGGCCAAGTGGGATTTATTCCTGGGCTATAAGGCTGGTTCAACATCTGCAAATTAATCAGTGTGATACAATACACTAATAAAAGAAAGAAGACCATATGATACTCTCAATAGATGCAGAAAAAGCATTTGACAAAATACAGCATCCTTTCTTGATCAAAACGCTTCACAGTGTAGGGATAGAGGGTACATGCCACAATATCATAAAAGCCATCTATGAAAAACCCACAGCGAATATCATTCTCAATGGGGGAAAACGGAGAGCTTTCCCCCAAGGGTCAAGAACACAGCAGGGACGTCCACTATCACCACTGCTATTCAGTACAGTACTAGAAATCCTAACCTCAGCAATCAAACAACAAAAAGAAATAAAAGGCATCCAAATCAGCAAAGAAGTCAAACTCTCACTCTGCATATGATATGATGCTTTATGTGGAAAACCCAAAAGACTCCACCCTAAAACTGCTAGATCTCATAAAGAATTCAGTAAAGTGGCAGGATATAATATCAATGCACAGAAATCAGTGGCATTTCTATAAAATAACAATGAGAAAAAGAAAGAAATTAAGGAGTCGATCACATTTACAATTGCACCCAAAACCATAAGATACCTTGGAACAAATGTAACCAAAGAGGCAAAGAATCTATACTCAGAAAATTATAGAATACTCAAGAAAGAAATTGAGGAAGACATAAAGAAATGGAAAAATGTTCCATGCTCATGGATTGGAAGAACATATATTGTGAAGATGGCTATGCTACCTAGAGCAATCTATACATTTAATGCAATCTCTATCAAAATACCATCAACTTTTTTCAAATAAATGGAACAAATAATCCTAAAATTTGTATGGAACCACAAAAGACACTGAAGAGCCAGAGGAGTGTTGTAAAAGAAAAACAAAGCTGGTGGTATCACAATTCCTGACTTCAAGCTCTAAGACAAAGCTTTAAGCATCAA
>NW_026742898.1:0-3744 GCF_022355385.1 Mustela nigripes
CATAGTGTATATGGACCACATCTTCCTTATCCATTGGTCCGTTGAAGAGCATCTTGGTTCTTTCCACAGTTTGGCGACTGTGGCCATTGCTGCTATAAACATTGGGGTACAGATGGCCCTTCTTTTCACTGCATCTGCAATCATATAAAAAAAATGGGCAGAAGATATGAACAGACACTTCTCAATGAAGACATACAAATGGCTATCAGACACATGAAAAAATGTTCATCATCACTAGCCATCAGGGATATTCAAATTAAAACCACATTGAGATACCACCTTACACCAGTTAGAATGGCCAAAATTAGCAAGACAGGAAACAACATGTGTTGGAGAGGATGTGGAGAAAGGGGAACCCTCTTCCACTGTTGGTGGGAATGCAAGTTGGTGCAGCCACTTTGGAAAACAGTGTGGAGATTCCTCAAGAAATGAAAAGTAGAGCTTCCCTATGACCCTGCAATTGCATTTAGTATAGTTGAATGTTGGTAGAGTTGACACTTGAAGGTTTTCCTCAACTGTCTCCATATGGGTCAGGAAAAGACTTCAAAGAAGAACAACCTTATTCTAACCCTTTGATGAAAAAGGGTGAGACTGGGAATTTATTTTCAAGAAAAACCTATGTGTCATACATGTTTGATGTATTATTTCATTTAACCTTTACAGCAACCCTTGAGATTTGTGCTGTAATTTCCTCCTTCTTACTGTTGGAGGGGAACAAGACAAGAGGTTATGAAGAGAAGCTGGAGCAGGGTTTAGGATCTGAAAACAAGTCTGTGTGACATCATTATAGTGCTTGGGTGGTGGTGGAACAGGGTGCTGGCCACTCCATTGTAATTCAGGTTGGATGATGTATGTGTAGAATATGGATGGCCAGAGAGTCCTTTCCACACTGTGACCTGCTGCAAAAGTATTTCTCCTGGGGGGAATTCATGAGAACAGAACCACTAACTGCCTTCTCTGGGACCACTGGTCTTTGGGTTAATTAGTTAGTTATTCCAGTAACAAAAAGCATGAACAAAAAGCATGGAAACTCCTTTGGTCAGGTAAATACTAAATTGCTTGGTGTATGTCCCCCCAAGAATATAAGACAAACCTATCATTGCAAAACAGTGTTTTTCTTTTCTTTACTTGTCTTCTCCTTCTCTTCTCTTCTTTCTCTTTTTCTTTTCTCCTCTCTTTTCCTCTCCCCTCTTCTCCCCTCCCTCTCTCTTCTTCTCACCTCCCTTCTTTTCTGTTTGCTTTTCTTTTCTGATTATATAAGTAAGAAAGGTGTTAATGCCAGAGGCCACTGGAAATCAGTATATTTTTGTTTTAAGACACCTTGTATTGTAGCTCTTTCAAGGATATTTGGAGACAGAAGAGGAAACAGCTAAAGGAAGTCACAGTGGTGGTGAAAATTCTCCTCTTGAAGGCCTGTTCCTAATGTTTTCTACTGCAGAATATTATGTTGATTCAGGAAATTAGCTTTGCATTTTTTAAAACTATAATTTAGATGAGGACTATATTTAGGTCAGAGAGAAAAAGATAAAGATGTGGTTTTCAAGTTCTAAAATCTTACATTTGGACAGTTCTTCTTATAGTTGCTCAGTTGACATACTTTCCTTTTCTATAAGTAAAATGGCTTGTACTCTCTTCTGTTCCAGGAAATCTCAGAGCTCTCTATGATATCCAAATCTTAAGAGATACAGAGGAGCAAAATGTCTTTCTGCAGGGATGCCTGGGTGGCTCAGTGGGTTAAGCCTCTGCCTTTGGCTCAGGTCATGATCTCAGGATCCTGGGACCAAGCCTCTTTGCTAAGCAGGGAGCCTGCTTCCCCGGCCCCCCGCCTGCCTCTTTGCTTCCTTATGATCTCTCTCTGTCAAATAAATAAAAATCTTAAAAAAAAAGTCTCTCCAAATTTGTGAAGAAGAGTATCCAATTATTAAAAAATTTACTGGTCTAGAAATAATGAAACAAACACAGTCTATTTTGGATTATAAAAAAAAAAAAAAGACCAGTGGATATGCACAGAGCTTTGCCCTTGACAGGCTAAAAGAAATCAGGTTGAAGAAGACCAGGTGTAATTAAAACAGGGGGATGACCATTAATTCATCAGGATAAGAAGGTAAAAGAATAAAGGAATGAAAAGATCTCTTTCTATGTATAAACCATTTTTTGAAAAGAAGAGCTGAGTGGCTAGAGAAGAATAACAGTGAAACATTCAGTGGGAGTATGTGGAAAGGAACAATTCTGGAAGATCAAAAATAGTATACATACACAATAGGTATCTGAACTTTTCACAAATTTATGGCAATATCAGTGCCTCTCTACTGGTTTTTTTGAATGCAAGATTCATAGAATATATTAAAAACAAAAATTTACCCTCTCTCAAGCCAGTAAAAATGTGAGACAAATTTTCTACCAAGTCATTTAGCATCATGACCAGATGGTTAAAGAAGATAAATTTTAAGGGTTGATTTTCAAGTTTTAGAGGAAACTGCTGTTGGTTTTCAGTTTGGTGCATTTCATAGTGCACATTTGCATATGAAAAATGCTCCTATAATATTGCAGTTAATTTACTGGGCAAACAGCTTGAATATATATTGAGGCTTTATGGTGCCAAGACACCCAGTTGATCTGATAAAATTACAAGTGAATTTGGGAGTGGAGGAGAAAGGAGTAATAAATCAGTTATATGTTAACTTACTGAAGAAAGAAAATGCTTGCCTATTCTCCAACTCTCCCCACCTTTTCAACTGGTTGAATTTACATTGTGCAGACAAAATGTGATTGTGTTAGCACTTGGTTATTGATTAAGCCTCTTAAAAAGAGTAAGTTACTTGGTTGCTTTAATTGATTCATTTTTTAAATTGGCAGTAAAATCCTTGAAAAACATTAGACCTATGTAAACACAGTCTGAGTACACACTCAAAATTTAACCAATATTTGGATACCCACTCTATCAAGGCATCTTGTTAAAGTAATGAAATACTAATGTAATTCTCGAATTATTAAAAAAAATGGGGCACTTTGGTGTCTCAGTCAGTTAAGTTTCTGACACTTGATTTCAGCTCAGATCACGATTTCAGTGCTGTGAGATGGTGGAGCCCTGTGTTGGGTTCTGTGCTGAGCAAGGAGCCTGCTCAAGATTCTCTCTCTCCTTCTTCCTCTGCTCCTCCTTCTCTCTCCCTCTCTCTCTTTCAAAAGGAAAAAAACAAAAACAAAAACAGGCTAGCAATTAAGCACAATGTATCTTTCACCCTGCTTACATCATTAAATGGGTCTGTTATATGAATGAAAGAAGAAATATTTCTGGTTAATCCAACCAAAATGTTAGGCAGGCACAGTTCTGTAGTTTAAATGTGAGTTTGTCTGCAGTGGACATTGTTGTTGCTTCTCCAGCATTAGTACCATCTGTCCTTTATCTGGTGGATGGAGGCCAGGTATTCCCCTTTTTCTCCCACAGTATGAGGAATTAGTTGGTCCAAATTGTCAGTAAAGCTAACATGTATGATTAACTCACATCTATGACTGCATCACTGTTGTGGTTTTGATAAAGAAAGCAGATTTTTCACTCATCCTTAAGATTAAGTACCTGAAGGGAGGTACTGCCAGTTGCTTGACAGTTGTATTTCTTTTTGAATTCAGTTGACTTTTGTCGACTGCTTGTTATATAGCAGCCATTCTAGTGTAAGGGTGACAAGAACAAGGCAGACTGCTTCTGGAATTAAATTCTTGTGAGGAAGATGTCTGTGAATGAATATG
>NW_026742899.1:0-3743 GCF_022355385.1 Mustela nigripes
TATTAAAGAGATTTTTAAATATCTGAGGCAAGGTCAATCTCCTCGATCCCTTTATAGAGAACAATATTTTTCATGTGCATTTGAAATTTATGCTGTTAACATGATATCATGGGTTCTTATTCCAGTTTTTAAATGCATTCTGCAATAAATTTATGAAAACTTCTGTCTCAATGTTTTGTGCAGTGAATATTGCCAGATATTACTGACATAAGAGCTTTGGCAGTTCCCCTTTGTTTATTTTTTGTTTGTTTTGTTTTGTTTTGTTTATCAGGTCTTTTATTTCAATAGCAGAGAAAGCAGTATACTGTCATATCTGTGATACTATCACCCTAGCCCTATACACTAGTTTTTCGTTTACAGAGGACTTTTACAGGTACTGTTTTATCCGGCGTTTACAACAATGCTATTATACCTAGTTTATCACAGAAGAAACTCAGGTCCAGAGGGCACGGAGTCACAAACCTTGTAAGTGCAAGATCAGTGCTTGAAAGCAGGAGATCCGCACTCTCCATCAAGGCCCGTAAGAAAATGGGGAGAAAAGCCATACAATTGAAATAATTTTCCTGGTGCTTAAGGAAACTGTATTAGGTTACTTCTTACCACCTCTCATTTAAATTAGTCATCTTCTTAGTCTCGTCCCCCCCACCCCCACCATTCTTACTACTTAGAGATTGAAAATATGGCTCCATTCTTCCCACGTATTCGTATTATCTATATGTCTGGAAAAAAAACCAAAAATGTGTTTGGGGGTTTTAAAAAAAAAAAAAAAAAAAAAGCCATGCTTGACTTCAGTTTGCACTTGCTTAGAGTCTGTGAAGGTTCCTGTTCATTTTATTTATCTATTTTTGGGGGGGAGGAGGTTCCTGTTTATTTTTAAGTGTGTAATGTTTTCCAAGACAAAGCTGTTCTCTATATTTACTCTTTTGCAGTGCAATCAGATCAACTAAACCTATATAGGCTCTTCTTGTAGTATTTAAATCTTTTTATAATTTAATTTCCACATATTTGCAAACACTTTTCGACTGTAATGTTGATAAGAAGCTTTCTGGTCACTTTCTGGCTCTAATATGAATGATAGTAGCATTTCATCAGCAAAGATGGTATTAAGATTTTGTTTGAGATCCATGTGCTCAGGATAACAGTTTTGGCTTTCTAAGCCATTTCAGGTAACTTATTAGATATCAAAGATGCCCTTTCCAAGTAGCTTCAGCAGCCAGTGAGAACACTATTTTCTCTTGGTTTATTTAAGTAAATTATAGATTTGTTTTTCAATATTAAAATTCCCTTAAATTTGTGGAAGAGAACCCCTTCACTGGAGGCACTTCAAAAAAGTCTGTAGCCTGAAGATACGTATCGTGTGGTTTGTTTGCTGATGTCGTTTAGGCCTACCTTCCCCAATCAGAAGTGATCTGAAAGCTGCAAGTTCATCTGAGCTCTTTCATGACTCCCAGTTTCATCAGCATTCACATCTATTTCTTAACCTCGTGGAAATGCAAGCCTTGCGCTAATCACCCTACTTCATTCTCCAACTCATTCCTCTCTCTTAAAAAGGAGTTGTTGTCACAGTCCCTGATTTGAGTGATTTTGCATCTTCTCACAAGAAGGGCGCCAAGATGCCCTGACTAAGATTAAAAATGTCAATGTGTGTGCTGCCTGGAGCTTTCTGCTCTACCTACCTTTAGAAGGTGCTCAAATAGGTTCCACCCTGATAACAGTATCTATTCTGAGGGTATGACCATCATGTGCCCCGCTGTTAGTGATATTCTCCATCATGGACTAAAGTGCGTTGGAGAGCACTCAGTCAGCGGATCCAATTTTTGCTTTTCCAAAATCCCTCGAGTTTATGAATAAGAGTATGCTCGACTGAAGTACCCCTTTTTATTGGCAGTCTACTGATGTTAAATCAAGGTCAGCCTACAAGGATGTTCCTTCCCTTCTCCCTCTCATTACATGCATGCTCTAGAATGTTCATTTATGCCCAAATGTCCTGTATTGGAATTGGGCTCCACTTGATATCAAAAGTTGTTTGCTTTTGGATTTTTTTCGCATGTTACATTCTTGTCATATTTTAAAATTCACACAAAAATTACTTTACAAACAGTTTAGCCTATCTTCATGTTCAATTCTTTTTTTTTTTTAAGATTTATTTATTTATTTATTTGTTTGTTTATTTATTTATTTATTTGACAGACAGAGAACACAAGTAGGCAGAGAGGCAGGCCGGGGAACGGGGGCGGAAGCAGGCTTTCTGCTGAGCAGAGAGCCCGATGTGGGGCTCGATCCCAGGACCCTGGGTCATGACCTGAGCCAAAGGTAGAGGCTTTAACCCACTGAGCCACCCAGGTGGCCCTTCATGCTCAATTCTTATTAGAACTGGTCAATACAGTCATTTTGGGGTTTTATTTTCCCTTGCTTGTTACTTTTGCATTGAGGTGTTCCTAACCACCTAGTCTAAAATATTGCTCTCTCCCTCATCATGTATATAAATATATATATGTATAAATATACATCTATAATAAACATATTATTATAATAGAAAAATTATAATCATTATCTACATATTAATATAATATACATACATATTATATTTACTTATTTCATTCTCCATGGAATTATATTGTTTACAGCCTGTTCCTTTTTTTCCTTACTTATTATCTTTGAATCACGCCAGGAATGGGAACTTCCTGAGAAGAGAGACCTCGTCTCATTTGCTGCCGTATATCAGGAGTGAGAACCATGTATGGCACCGGTAGGGACTCAGTATTTGCTGAATAAATATGTGAAGATGGATGAGAGCAGAGGTTCTAGAGTCCCGGAAGAGGCAGTGATGGGTTGGGAAAGAAAAGCCAGACTGCGGTGGGTTGAGGAGTGAGTGGTAGATGAGGAATGGAGATAGAAATAGGGTACTCTTTCAAGGAAAGGGGATACTGGTCTGTGAGTAGGAAGAGAGTGTTATGGATCACAGTAGTTGTGTGTGTGTGTGTGTGTGTGTGTGTGTGTGTGTGTTTTATTTTTAGGATTGAGAGAAATATGACAATGTCTAGAGGAACTCAGTAATAGTGCCTGGATCTCAGTTAATGGTATGGCTGTTATAGTACCATCATCATCACCATACCTCCACCGCAAGAATTTCCATAACCCCAGTGGACCAGTTCTCTATTCCTCCACTTGGGTTGTAAGTTCTCCATCAAGAAAGCATTCTGCTGGGGCGCCTGGGTGGCTCAGTGGATTAAGCCGCTGCCTTCGGCTCAGGTCACCATCTCAGTGTCCTGGGATCGAGCCCCGCATCGGGCTCTCTGCTCAGCAGGGAGCCTGCTTCCCCCTCTGTCTCTGCCTGCTTCTCTGCCTACTTGTGATCTCTCTCTCTGTCAAATAAAATAAAATCTTTTAAAAAAAATACCTGGGTTCTTTCTGTACCATAAAATCAATATAACTTTATAAAAAAAAAAAAAAAGAAAGCATTCTGCTGAGCTCTGTCCTTTATAGGATGCGTGGCATCAGGCTGCTTGCTTAATTTCTCTGAAACTTAATGTCCTTTTCTCTTAATTGCACTGACCCACACCTATTTTAACAGGATAAAGGAAGCTAGAGTGACCCCTCTCTCCAAACCCACTCCTGGCAGGAGGCCCAGCCTCCATGGGGCCTGTGTTTTCACGGCAGAGAGGTGCTTGGTTCTGTCAATTCTCCATGGGTCCCGGGCAATTCAATGCTGCTTCTTAATCAAACTCTGACTTAGAGTTGTT
>NW_026742900.1:0-3743 GCF_022355385.1 Mustela nigripes
ACAGGCTGTTGGGGAGACACAAGTGTCAAAACACAGCATAGCTCTCACTATAGTCTTTTTGCCTCTTCCTCCAGGGACAGACCTCATTCATTTGCAGCAATGTTTCTTTTCTAACAGAATGTGAAGTTGTAAGCTCCCCCTCCCCATTTCATGTGTCCCACAGAATCAGTCATGTGATGTTTTCTTAGACTTCAATAGTGAGTATTGATTTAGAAGTATGTTACAAACTTTTAGAGTACCTTTTGTTGTGTTGGCAAGAAGTACTTCTTTAATTTCATTTTGTTTAGATATCATAGCCTATATGAAATTAAGGATTGGGGTTTTGGTGTCACCATTGCCAATGTTTGCCTGCTTGAGAAGAAATTGTGTTCTGATTAATGAATACAGGATTCTATGTGAGGCCATGGTCAAACATATTGGAGGTGGTACCTTTCAATCTATGCATTTGCTGTCTGGGGCCTGAGCCGAGGAAATTGTCACATTCTGATTGATGCCCCCCATAGAGCAAAATGATTGTTGGAGGCGGACATGTGCACAGAAGGATTCCATCACAGCAAACCTTAGGACTTCTTGTGGGAGTGCTACAGAAGGATGTAACCTCATTCTTCTGCTACACAGGACTTGAGTAGCAGGTAACTGAGGAGCCCTGGCATCCACTTTGCAATCATGAGGAGGAGCCAGAGCTCGGATGACGTGGCTTCAAAATGCAGAAGAGAAACCTGGGGAAGGGACCAGTCCCTGGGCCATATTATTGATGGTTTTAGGAACTGGGCAAAGGAACATGACATGGAGTGGAGGTTCCCAACCTCTAGCAACCTGTGGGAAGCAGGATAGTAGAATGTAAGATTGGCAGATATAAGCAGCAGATTACATTCCCAACAGTAGAACCACCTTGGTCTGGTGGACTTCAGTACTGTCCTAGGTTTGAATACCCTTGAATGACCACACAGTAAGGTCTATTTGTTACCCCATCCCCCAGCTGGGGTCCCCTGCTGAGACACCCACCCAAGAAAGCTATGGAAGTCTTAGGACACAGCCATTTTCCTGCTTCTCCATGTGGATTCCTGTGCTTTGCTGCTCAGCACACCAAGCCCCATAGGGGGCGAGAGAGGCATGATCTTCCGGAACTTGCCAAGGGATGTATAGCTAGGATGGGGTGTGTTTCTTCCCAGCTGTGGGTGAGAGGAAACGGCTCCACGCCCTCTGGGGTCCTGCTGGCCTGCTGAGATGCGCCATACCTGGACTGGAGCACACACCACTGTTAGAGGGGAGAAGGTGGGGTCCTGCTCTGGCGGATCCCACTTCTGGTCCTTTTCCTCTTGCCTGACTGTGCTGCCTTCCCTGACCAGCCTGTGTGAGATGCACAAGCAGGTCAAGTTCCTGATGCTATAGCCACATTAACATGAACAAGCCAGGCCACAAGTGCGAATCTTGCACAAGGGGAGTCCCTTCCCATTCAAGCTCTGGCTCACCTGCCTTTCTGCCTTGGACTTCTACAACTTCTCTGGTGTCTGGAGACAGAATGGGCCCCAGATGCAAAGACCTTTCTACAGGGTGGTCACTCCTGGTCAGCAGAGGAAGCAATCCAACTGTGGGTGTAGGCAGAGAGCCCCCAGAGGAGCCATGTGCATACTGAAGAAATGCCTGGCTGATGGCTCAGGACACATTGTGGAGGAGGGAAGGTGCAAGATTGTAAGAGCCAGGCCCTACAGGTGGAATGCTTGCATGGTTTCTCATGTTTTTCTTTAAACTCCAGTTAGGTAACACAGAGATGCTATTAGTGTCAGGTGTAGAACTGAGTGATTCCACACGTGTCTGTACGACAGCCGGTGCTCATCACACAAGTGACTTCCCTCATCCCTGTCACACACATGTCCCCAAGCCCACCTCCCCTCCAGGACCCTGAGTTTGTTCTCTGCGCTTAGGAGTCTGTTTTCTGGTTTGCCCTTCTTTCCCTCGCCCCGTGGTCATCTGTTTGTTTCTTAAATTCTGCATGTGAGCAAACTCGTTTGCTGTTTGCCTTTCTCTCACAGACTTACTGTGCTTAGCATTCTGCTCTCTAGCTGCACCCACGTCATTGCGCATGGCAAGATTTCATTGTTTTTGACAGCAGAGTAATATTCTGCTGTAGATGTACACCATGTCTTCTTTTTCCATTTATCAGTCAGTCACCAGTCTGGCTCTTCCCAGAGTTCAGCTGCTGTCGGCGATGCTGCTGTAAACATCGGGGTGCAGGTACCCCTTCAAATCAGTATTTTTGTGTTCTTTGGGTAAATACCTGGTACTGCAAATGTTGGGTCATCACATAGTTCTATGGTAACGTCCTGAGAGACCTCTGTCCTCTTTCAGAGTGGTTGCTTTTTTGTCATTAATGGAACATGTTTCTTAATGCTCCTCAGGAAGTGATGAGTGATAAAGCAGAAGAGTCCGCTGTTGGGCCCAAAATCCAAATGAAACATTGTGGAAAACCCATCACTGAACTTCCATTCAAGAAAAGGCTGACCATGGTGCTGCTTTCAATGAGAGAGGAAGTAGAGAGATCATCCCAGCCTGGGGCCTCAGCCGTGTCCTCGGAAGATGGTGAGGATGCCCTGCCCGTCCTCCCCTCCTCTCCCTGACCTGGCCCAGGGCAGCCCCTCCTCTGGCTCCTCCATGCCTCGGGGTCAGTTCTGATCAAGGTCACTGGCTTTGGGTGAGGCTGCCATTAATTTCTCAGCACACTGGACCAGGTGTTCACTCTGTCCTTCATGGAGACATTCTTGGCTTCCCAAACTCCACACTCTACTGGTTTCCTTTTCTTTTCTGATCTCCTTTCTCTCCTTTAACAATATCATTGCTCTTGAGTCCCACTGTTACACTGTCCCTCATTCCACACTGCCTCGTCACTCAGCAAGTTTCTCCAGGAGCTTCTGAGCTCAGGTCCTGCTTCCCACTTGACCTTGTGCAGCCCATTTGTTTCCATGCATCCAGGGTGACCATGTCCACACAGAAATCAGATCATCACATGCATATCCTGAAACCCACCATTAATTCCACAAGTGCTCAGAACAGAGTCTGAGCTCCCAACACTGGTCTCCATGCCATGCACGACCTGACCTTGCCATCCTCTCCTGCCAACTCATGTCCTCTCTGTTTCATCCTTGCTCTCTCTAAATCTGACCTTTGTTCCATGGCCCAGGCTTGTTCCCTTGTATGGGCTGTGCACGGCCTTCATGGCAGCCAGGCCTCCTCCTGTGTGTGTGCACGGGCCGGCTCTGTCTCCTGCTCCTGGCTCTGCCCAGGGGTCAGCTCTTCAGAGGGTCCTGTTTAAGTAAGGCTTCATGGAGGCTTCTCCTCCTGCTCTTGCTCACATCCTTGCTGACTTCCTTCCTAACACCAAGTCAAAGTGTTTTGTTCCCGTTGTCCATTGTGTGCTTGTCTGCCTTCCCCATGAGGATGTTAAGTTTCATAAGGTTTGTGATTGTCTTTGTCTGTTCTGTCTGTCTGGGTCCTTGCTGATCTCCCAGTTTTTGGCACATGCCTGGCATAAAGGAGGAGGAGTAAAGGCTGTACCGGTGTCAGACTTGGTGTAAAAAGAAATTGACCTCCTGAGACAGAAAAGCCAGGTGAGGAAGCTCATTTATTGACTGGGATCTCTAGTGATTCAGTGCGAGTATCAGGCATCGTGACATCAAGTGACACGTTCAGCTCTTCTGCTTGTAGAGTGCATCAAGGGAACATTGAATCCTGAGTCCCAGGGCTCT
>NW_026742901.1:0-3738 GCF_022355385.1 Mustela nigripes
ATTTTATGAGGTTCAGGAATGTTCCCTCTATCCCTATACTTTGAAGCGTTTAATTAAGGAACGGATGCTGGATTTTGTCAAATGCTTTTTCTGCATCAATTGAGAGGACCATGTGGTTCTTCTCTCTTCTCATATTAATTTGTTGTATCACATTGATTGATTTGCGAATGTTGAACCATCCTTGTAGCCCAGGGATGAATCCCACCTGGTCATGGTGGATAATCTTTTTAATGTACTGTTGGATCCTGTTGGCTAGGATCTTGTTGAGGATCTTAGCATCCATATTCATCAGTGATATTGGTCTAAAATTCTCCTTTTTGGTAGGGTCTTTGCCTGGTTTGGGGATCAGGGTAATGCTGGCTTCATAGAAAGAGTCAGGAAGTTTTCCTTCTGCTTCAGTTTTTTGAAACAGCTTCAGGAGTATAGGTGCTATTTCTTCATTGAAAGTTTGGTAGAATTCCCCAGGGAATCCGTCAGGTCCTGGGCTGTTGTTTTTTGGGAGGTTTTTTGATCACTGCTTCAATCTCGTTAGTAGATATTGGTCTATTCAGGTTGTCAATTTCTTCCTGGTTCACTTTTGGAAGTTTATAGTTTTCCAGGAACGCGTCCATTTCATCTAGGTTGCTTAGCTTATTGGCATATAACTGTTGATAATAACTTCTGATGATTGTTTCTACTTCCTCGGTGTTCATTGTGATTGCTCACTTTTCATTCATAATTTTATGAATTTGGGCTTTCTCTCTTTTCTTTTGGATTCGTGTGGCCAGTGGTTTATCGATCTTATTGATTTTTTTTCAAAAAACCAGCTTCTAGTTTCATTGATACGTTCTACTGTATCTCTGGTTTCTACCTCATTGATCTCAGCTCTAATCTTGATGATTTCCCTTCTTATGTGTGGAGTTGGTTTGATTTGTTGTTGATTCTCCAGTTCTTTAAGGTGTAGAGGCAGCTGGTGTATTCTGGATTTTTCCATTTTTTTGAGGGAGGCTTGGAGGGCTATGTATTTCCCCTTAGGACCGCCTTTGCTGTATCCCATAGGTTTTGGACAGAAGTGTCTTCATTCTCTTTGGGTTCCATGAATTGTTTCAGTTATTCTTTGATCTCCTGGTTGATACAAGCTTTCTTAAGCAAGGTGGTCTTTAGCTTCCAGGTGTTTGAGTTCCTTCTGAACTTTTCCTTGTGATTGAGCTCCAGTTTCAAAGCATTGTGATCTGAGAATATGCAGGGAATAATCTCAGTCTTTTAGTATCAGTTGAGTCCTGATGTGTAACCCAGTATGTGGTCTATTCTGGAGAAGGTTCTGTGTGTACTTGAGAAGAATGAGTTTCTGTTGTTTTAGGGTGGAATGTTCTGTATATATCTATGAGGTCCATCTGGTCCAATATGTCACTCAATGCTCTTGTTGCTTTATTGATTTTCTGCTTCGAAGATCTGTCTATTTCTGAGAGAGGCGTGTTAAGATCTCCTAGGATTAGTGTATTCATATAAATATGACTCTTTATCTTGGTTAACAGTTTTCTTAAGTAATTGGCTCCTCCCATATTGGGAGCATAGATATTTACAATTGTTGTATCATCTTGGTGGATAGTTCCTTTAAGGATTATGTAGTGTCCTTCTGTATCTCTGACTACAGTCTTTAGTTTAAAATCTAATTGATCTGATATGAGAATCTCTACTACAGCCTTCTTTTGAGGCCCATTGGCGTGAAAGATGCTTCTCCATCCCTTCACTTTCAGTCTGGGTGTTTCTTTAGGTTCAAAATGGGTCTCTTGTATACAACATATGGATGGGTCCTGTCATTTTATCCAATCTGCATCCCTGTGCCGTTTTATGGGTGCACTTAGGCCATTCACATTGAGAGTGATTATTGATAGATACGTTTTTATTGACATCGAGTTACCTTTGAAGTTTTTCTTTCTGTAGACTGTCTCTATATTTCTGTTCAAAGCTATTCTTAGAATTTTTCCTCTTTTATAGAACCCCCCTTAATATTTCCTCCAGTGTTGGCTTGGTGGTTGCATAGTCTTTTAAGCCTTGCCCGTCTTGGAAACTCTTTATCTCTCCATCCATTTTGAATGTCAGTCTTGCTGGATAAAGTATTCTTGGCTGCATGTTCTTCTCATTTAGTGCCCTGACTATATCTTGCCAGCCTTTTCTGGCTTGCCAGGTCTCTGTGGACAGGTCTGACGTTATTCTGATGGGCTTCCCTCTGTAAGTAAGGAGCCTCTTTGCCCTGGTGGATTTCAAGAGATTATACCTACAATTATAATTCCTCAATTTGACTATCAGGTGCTGTGATGGTTTTTTGGAATGTATAATCTTGGGTGGAGACCTTTCAGGATCTAGAACATGAACGCTGGTTCCGTTCACGATATTGGGAAAATTTTCATGAAGGACTTGTTCCACTATATCTTCTAGACTTCTTTCTTTCTCCTCCTCTCAGGGATTCCAATAATTCTGATGTTGGGATGCTTCATGGCATCATTTATTTCCCTGATTCTGTTTTTGTGGCTTCTACGCTGTTTGTTCCAGGCTTCCTCCTGATCCTTTCTCTCTGTTTGTCTTCCAGATCACTAATTCTATCTTCTGTCTCAGTTACCCTAGCTTTGAGAGAGTTTAGATTAGATTGGAACTCATTGAGAGCATTGTGAACCTCCTCCCTGGTAGCTTTAAGCTCTGTGATAACATTGTGAACATCCTGTCTGGTTGCTTTCAGTTCAGCCCTAATCAATTCCTTTTGTTCATCCATGGCTTTCTCCAACCTAGCTATTGCCTGCATAAGTGTTAGCCTGAATTCTCTTTCTGACATATTGTCTATGTTGATAGCCATTAGCTCTGTTGCAGAAATTCCATCCTCTGTTTTTTTCTTCTGTTGGGCATTCCTCCTCCTAGTCATTTTGGTGGGAGATGAATGAACAGATGTAGCTGGATGTATTGACCATGGTGCAGTCAAGGCGCACCCTGGAACACTTCTGAGCAATCAGGATTCCCCACCCAAACGAGAGACAAAAGAAAAGAAAAAGAAAAAAGAGAGAGAGAGAGAGACAGGAAAGAAAGGGAAGTTGAAAGAGAAGGTTCAGCCCAGATGGGCCCCAAGGTAAGATTTATGAAGTAGACAAACAAAAAGAAACAAAAAGACTGATACAAGTATATGAAAAGAGAAAAAAATATATATGCAAATAAAGGAAGAACCTCGTCAAAAAGAACCCCAAGTGTAAGATTTATATACTATCGAGACAAACACAAAAACACAGAAACAGTAGTGGAAGAAAAAGATGGGAGAGTGGTTATAAGTTCTCAGTGTGGGCAAGGAACGTTGTTTTGATTCTTCCTGGATGTATCTTGATATCTTTTTTAAAGGACTCAACTGTCCTAAGATAAAGGGGGATTAAAAATTGTTTTACCTATAGGGGTAGTATTGATTGGGGAAAGGGGATTACTTTGAAGTTTAACTCTATATGAATATTAGAAAATAAAAATAAAAAGGAATAAACTAGACTAAACGAAACTAAAATTTTAAAAAATGAAATTAAAAAAATAGAAATGCAAAAGAAAAACATAGGTGTATTATCAAAAAGTTCAGGTTAGAAGATTATTATGGAATTTGATGTACTATACAGCTCATTGTGATGGTAAATAGGTTAAAAAAATTATCTATATATTAAAAAAAAAGAACCAGAACAGTGGGAACGAGTAAAAAATAAAAGTTTTCCTATGAAGTAGTGGTGGTTGTTCTCT
>NW_026742902.1:0-3737 GCF_022355385.1 Mustela nigripes
ATGCCGCCCGTGGCGATCTGCGCCTCCAGCAGGCGGATGCCGTGGTCCTTCAGGATCAGACCCTTCTTCATGGCCTGGAACAGAGAGATGAGCTTCCCAGAGTATGGGTCCTTGTAGCCGGTGACCGCGCGCTCGGCCGACAGCAGCTTGTCCTTGAACTCGGGGCCCACAATGCCCATGCGCACGGCCTCCTCCACGGTCAGCTTGAGCCCCTTGATGGGGTCGATGACGTAGCCGGTGGCCGCCTGCGCCTCCAGGAGCTCGAAGGCCGTGCCGGGCCGGATGACGCCCTTCTTCATGGCCTGATACACCGACAGCCGCTCCTTGGTGGCGTCCACGAGGACGCCGGCGATGCAGCTGGTGCCCTCGAGGAACTTCTGCAGGTTCCTGCTGACCTCCTCCACGGATGCCAGCCCTTCCTGCAGCCGCAGCGCGGTCGCCTCGTCCATGACCTGCGAGCGCACCAGCTCCTCCACCGTGATCTGCTTGCGCAGGCCGCGGAAGGTCAGCTTGCGGGCGTCCGACAGGGGCAGGAGCAGCTGGCCGCTGGTCTCGTGGCGGCAACAGCGGCGCAGCAGCTGCGTGTAGCTGAGCCGCTCATCCGTGGACGGGTCCAGGTAGCTGCGCACTTCACTGGGCTCCGACAGCTGCTCGTACGTGTCCCTGTTGAGGTAGCCCCGCTGGTAGGCCACCTCCAGGGGCAGATGGAAGCCCAGGCGCGGGTCCACGATGCCGCCCGTGGCCAGCTGGGCGTCCAGCAGCCGCAGGGCCTCCTCCGCGGGGATCAGCTCCTTTTTCATGGCCTGGAAGAGCGAGATGGTCTGCTCCGTGTAGGGGTCACGGTAGCCGGTCACGGCCCGCTCCGCCGACAGCAGCCGGTCGTGCAGCTCGGGGCCCACCAGGCCCTTGCGCACGGCTTCATCTACGGTGAGCCGCTCGCCCTTCACGGGCTCCAGGAGGAAGCCCGTGGCCGCCTGCGCCTCCAGCAGGAGACGGGCCACCTCGGCACTCAGCAGCCCCTTCTTGAGCGCCTGGTAGATGGACAGCGTCTGCCTGGAGCCCGGCAGGTAGATGCCGGCCACGCAGCCTGTGCCGTACAGGTAGCGGGAAGCCGACTCCTCTTCCAGCACCTGGCGCAGGCTCTTGGTGCCGGCCCGGAGGAGCCCGTAGGTCTCGTGGGAGATGATGCGGGCCTCGTGGAGGTCCTCGGCCGTGAGGCGGCGACGGACGTAGTCGTAGGAAGCCAGGTTCTGCTGGCGGATGATCTCTGTCTTCTCGATGATCTCGATGATGATGACGATCATCCGCTCCTTGGTCACGCGGCCGGCCTGGAAGTCCGCCAGCAGCCGTGTGCGCTGCTCCTCCGGGATCAGGTCCGACTGCATCACCTCCCACAGCGACATCGTGGAGCTGCCACGGCCGCCGCCACCGGGGATGTCGATCTGCGTCTCCTCGAACGCCCGGCGCGTCTCCTCCTCCGTGTACACCTGCGTGGTCTCCACCACCTCTGTCCCCTCGGCGCCTCTAAGCGGCAGCAGGCGCAGCCCCGTCTCGGGGTCCTCCACGCAGCGCTCCAGGAGCTGCAGGTATGTCAGGTTCTCGTGCGTGTTGGGGTCGAAGAAGCCCTTGGTATCGTCACTCGGGTCAGCCAGGACACGGTTCATGTCCTCGTCGAAGTAGCCGCGCCGGTAGGCCACGTCCACGGGCAGCCGGTGGCTGTGCACGGGGTCGATGATGCCGCCTGTGGCGATCTGCGCCTCCAGCAGCCGGATGCCGTGGTCCCTGAGGACTAGGCCCTTCTTCATGGCCTGGAAGAGGGAGATGGTGTTGCCCGAGTAGGGATCCTTGTAGCCAGTGACGGCCTTTTCGGCCGACAGCAGCTTTTCGTGCAGCTCGGGGCCCACGACACCTGCCTTCACAGCCTCGTGGACGTACAGGCGCTGGTTCCGCACAGGGTCCACCAGGAAGCCAGTGGCCGCCTGTGCCTCGAGCAGGAGAGTGGCCGTGCTGGGCCGGAGCAGACCTCGCCGCATGGCCTCGTAGATGGTCACCTTCTCCTTGGAGCTCTCCAGGTAGATGCCGGCCAGGCACCCGCTGCCCTGCAGCAGTGTCCGCACGGAGTTCAACTCCGACAGGTCCTTCACTGAGGTCCTGCCATCCTTGAGCTGCTCAAACTGGGTGCTGCTGAGGACCCCGGAGGCCACGAGCTCGCTGGCCGGCACCGGGGCACGCAGGCCGCTGAAGGACAGCCTCTCTCGCCGCACAGTCTCCACCTCCTCCACGATGGTGATGAGGATCTTGATGACTTTCTCCACCGTGACTGTGCCTGTCCGGAACTGGCGCACCAATTCCTGTCTCTGCTCTGCTGTGAAGTACTCAGAGCTTAGCAGCTCCCACACAGTCACTGTCCTGCCCTTGAAGCTCCCCACAGGCACCTCCACAGGAGTCTTCTGGAAGGTCTCCTGGGCCTGCAGCTCGGAGCAGAGCCCCTCGCGCCGGGCCTGGGCGGCCTTCTCCGAGACCGGCAGCAGGCTCAGCCCCGTGAGCTGGTCGGGCCGGCACTGCTGCTGGAGCTGCCCATAGGTGACGGGCTCCTGAGAGGTAGGATCGCGGTAGGTTCTGGCTTCTTCCCCGGGTGCTGATAGGGTTCGGCGGGTCTCTTCATCCAGGTAGCCTCGGGCACAGGCCATGTCCACGGGCACGCGGTGGCTCTTGCTCGGGTCCACGATGCCGCCAGTGGCCAACTGGGCATCGAGCAGGCGCAGGCCCTGCTCCCGGGGGATGAGGCCCTTCTTTAGGGCCTGGAACAGGGAGACGCTCTGCCCCGAATAGGGGTCCTTGTAGCCGGTGACGGCCTTCTCGGCGGACAGTAGCTTCTCGTGCAGCTCGGGCCCCACCAGGCCGGCACGCACCGCCTCGTCCACAGTGAGCCGGGCGCTCGTGGCAGGGTCAATGATGTGGCCGGTGCCAGCCTGGGCCTCCAGGAGAGCCACAGCCGCCTCTGGAGGCAGGAGGTCTTTCTTCAGGGCCTCATAGATGCTCACCTTCTGGCCCGCCTCCTCCAGCCACACCCCTGCGATGACGTTGGCACCTCGCAGGGCCCGCCGCACGGAGTCCACGTCTGCCACCTCCCGCACGGATCGCTCGCCCCGCTGTAGCTGGCAGAGGAGATCACGGTCGATGACCCCGCTCTCCAGCAGCTCCGCGGCGGGCACCAGGGCGCGCAGGCCCTCGAAGCAGAGCTGGCCCTTCTGCTCGTGCTCCTCCACCACCGTGATGACCATCTTGATGATCTTCTCCACTGTGACCTTGCCCGTGCGGAACTGCCGCAGGAGGTCCCGCCGCTGCTCTGCTGTGAAGTACTCGGAGTTGATGAGCTCCCAGATGGTCACCGTCCTGCCCTGGAACCTACCAAAAGGAGCAGACACGGTGGCCTTCTCGAACACGTCCCGGGCCTCGGAGTCTGTGTAGACCAGCTCGCCACCCCTGGCAGCCTGATCCGTGAGCGGCAGGAGGCGCAGCCCCGTGTCGGGGTCCTCCACGCAGCGCTCCAGGAGCTGCAGGTACGTCAGGTTCTCGTGCGTGTTGGGGTCAAAGAAGCCCTTGGTGTCGTCACTCGGGTCGGCCAGGACGCGGTTCATGTCCTCGTCGAAGTAGCCGCGCCGGTAGGCCACGTCCACGGGCAGCCGGTGGCTGTGCACGGGGTCGATGATGCCGCCCGTGGCGATCTGCGCCTC
>NW_026742903.1:0-327 GCF_022355385.1 Mustela nigripes
TACGCAGCTTCCTAGCTGATATTATTCAGAAATCTGTTCAAAACAGATTTATTCAGCGAGGCCCTTTCGGACCACTCAGTTAAAAAACCTCTTCTCAATCACTGCTCTTTATAAAATGTGCTTATTTAGTTCAAATATGCATCACTATTAAAGAAAAACCAGTACGATTTTTTTTTTTAAGTTGGCTTACCTATTATCTATCTTTCCCATTAAAATGATTCCTCTGGGCTGGGGTTTTGTTGTGCTCATCTTAGGCCAGGCACTCAATAAATTGTCTCTGAATGATTGAATTGTTTGACTCCCTTTCTAGATTCTCAACTTCATGAG
>NW_026742903.1:427-3737 GCF_022355385.1 Mustela nigripes
TGTTGTGCTCATCTTAGGCCAGGCACTCAATAAATTGTCTCTGAATGATTGAATTGTTTGACTCCCTTGCTAGATTCTCAACTTCATGAGGCCAAGGATTGTTCTATTCAGTCCTTCTTTATCCTCATTGTCTGTTATATTGCAGTCCCTTACGTGACTAATGGGAAAAATCACAGAAAGAAAGAGTTTAAACTACAGAAAAAACCTGTAGGTTCAATAACACGAAGCTTTCTAAAATTATTTAGCCCAGGAATTGAATACTGGCTGCACTTTTGATTTTTTTTAAATGGTGTTGAATTTAATTTAAATGGAAATACTTGAATGGTAGAATAATTTAAAAAATTATAAAAAAAACTTGCTCCTTAAAGTAAGAATTATATAGTGAATCTCTTCTAGAAACAAAATTTTCAAATGTCAAACATCTGAAAGCATAAAAGGAGAAGAGTGTGAATTGTACTTCAATGCTCTTTTCTTTATATTCAACAAACAGCTTCATTCACACCTTTCCAATTTTTTCAACTCTTTTGACAAAGCCTTCAGAGGAGTTACTGCTGATGACAACCATCACAGCCTAACTGGAGAAATTTTATAAAGAAAAATAATAGCATGTTTTTCCCAAATTGTTAAGGATATGGTGAAGCTCTGTCAGATTCAAAGGAGGAACGTGCAATTCCATGCCATATATAATAATAACTTATTTTAATAGTGGCTTTGCAATTTTTCAGATATATCCATTTACTGAAACCACTATCAAATAAACAAAAACAAACAAATTAACAGGGGTTCGAGACAGAAATTATCTAATCTAAAAATAGCACATGTTCACAGAATACCCAACACATATCCCAAGTACTACTATAGGTTTCAAGTAATAGTCAAAACAGTAGTAAAAATGATTCAGACCCTACCAGTCAAATCATAAATGGGGCCTTAACTGTAAATCCTTATCTTTAGATCAAAGCGGGAAATTGGGTGCTGAAGATACATTATAGAACTAATATGTTATAGAACTCCTCTGAAATGAGTCATTTATTCCATCACTTTTCCTGCACAGCTGCTGACCCATGTTTTGGTTCCTGGAAATAGCTTCTACCCTGTCATACTTCTTAAAAGCACATATATTGATAACTCTACTCATTCCTCCATTCCTCTGTGACTGTCACTGTGTTAAAATGTGGAGTCAGCTGACTCACTTGTGGTGGTAGTAAAGTAGATGAGTTTACAAAGTATTTTGTTATTTCTCAAAATGCAAAAACCAAATTACATTGAAATCATAAGGGCTGTTTCAGGGACAGCTGTAGGATGTGGTTTCTTGTGTAATCCACAGAGATTAGCTCCAACACATATTTAAGCTCTCCTCTAGGAGCAACCTTAGTGGTAAAGCAAGAAGATAAACAGATGTATACACACCCTGGCACAAAATTATCACTTATGTTTGGCTTCCTAGTCTCCTCGTGTTACTTATTTATCTTAACTTCTCTCTGAAATCAGGGAACACAGAATCTCAATCAGTTGACGTTTTTCTACTGAATTACCCAATAGTCTGATCATATCCATAAGACTTTTTAAAATTATTTTACTCATAATCCCAAATCTGCTTTGCTTCCTCATCTTAGTACACTGTAATTTGATTTCAAAATGAGGACAGTTGTCAGTGTTGCCACATTCATTAATCTATTTTACAATTCCATGTACCTATAACTATGAAGATATGTTAATAACATCCATTCCAATAAGCCACCCTCAATTTATTATCATGAAACAAGACCTCAAGAAAGAGAATTCAAAATCATCCTTGTATTTGCAACTTATTGCAATAAAGACTTTATCAATAGACTTCCCTGTGCACATGGTGGTCAAATTGCTGGTGAAAACCAGCCAGACCTATTACAAGCTTTCTCATGGCTTCTAGGTAACCCAAGTGAGCCTTTATTGATACTGGGAAGGGATAAAGCATGGAAGTGATAAACAGTAATGTAATAATTGGCTAGACAAAAGTAATGACTCTCATTACAAAATGAGTATTTTAAAGCAAAAGAGCCTGATGGGAATATTGTTTTATAAAATAGTGGTTTTTTTAATTAACTTTTTAAAATTCAATTAGTTAACATATAGTGTACCATTAGTGTCAAATGTAGATTTCAGTTATTCCTCCATAGCATATAATAGCTAATGCTCAGTACTTACTGTTATAGCTTCTTGAAAGCAGAATTTTAACCCACTGAGCCACCCAGGCGCTCTTGAAAGCAGAATTTTAGATCACATTTTCTGATTACTTCCATGTAGTACAACACTTTCCTGCTAGCAACCTTCAAGACATACTTTTTGTTAGAGGAATTTCTTTAATAATAAATAAATAGGAATTTATTTAAATTTATAAATATATAAAATAAATAGGAATTTATTTCAATTTATTTAAATATTGCACACGGTTTCATTGTTCATAAATAAGGTGATGATATTATAGCCATTAGTTGGTAGCACTGATATATCACTTTCTTTTTACTTCTCAGTGCATTCTCTTTACACAAAATAGATATATATTTTAAAAGAATCTGAATCTGTGGCAAACTTTTAAAAAACCCTATACATAAAGTTTATCATTTTAAGTAATCTCAATTATCTTCCTCAATTGTGATAGTATATCGTTCTATCTAGGCCAGATATTGTATGAGGGATTTGAAGAGACATACTTTTCTAAATTTCACTTTTCTCATCTGCAAAACACTTATCATGATCCTACAATAAAATACACAGACAATTTTTTGATGAAAATTTATTTATTTATTTTAAGATTTTATTTCTTTATCAGAGCGAGTGGGCGAGACAGCAAGCACAGGCAGACAGAATGGCAGGCAGAGGCAGAGGGAGAAGCAGGCTCCTGGCCAAGCAAGGAGCCCAATGCGGCACTCAATCCCAGGACGCGGGGATCATGACCTGAGCCAAAGGCAGCTGCTTAACCAACTGAGCCACCCAGGCGTCCCTTTTGATGAAAATTTAATCTGTATAAACAATATATTTGCTGTAATGCGTGGTTCATGGAAAACATCTTATTTAATTATAAGCAACAGCAGTATTAGAAATTAAGTAAATGTGTCTATAATATTTAAAGTTTTAACACATAATTCCAGTGCTTTGCCTTATTTTCTCAAATCCCTTTACCACTTTCACTGACAGAGTCAAATGTACTGTTTCTACTAGAAGCCAGCTCTTTGTCTTTTGTCAGAAAGATGCCCTTGTGAATTATTTATAATAGAGATATTAGCAATAATAATAATAATAACGAATAGTAATGAAAATGTTAAAAAAA
>NW_026742904.1:0-3735 GCF_022355385.1 Mustela nigripes
AGGAGAACGGGTACAATCAGAGCTTTATATGTGAGATGCGAAGACAATTATTGTCTATTACAAATAGACTCACAGAGGCGGCCACACATGCAAGTGTTCATCCAAGGCCTCAGATACACTATGGGAGGCAAAGAGCATTTGGGAAAATCTAAGGTCCTAGTGTACTAACCCAAATCCTTTTGCCTTACAGGCTAATCATTTTGTAAATTGAAGACTTCCTTGACCTCCAACAACCAGGCTCCAATGAGTTTTTATTTAGTAAAAATATGAATGCTTTCTGCCTGGTGGTCTGAGTGCTTTCCCTGCCCATCCTCTCCCCTGTGCTTCGTCTCTCCTGGTATCGCCCCAATAAACCGTTCACGGTCCTGTCTCTGTTTCAGCGTCTGTCTTCAGGAGGTCTTACAGTCCCTCTCCTTCGAGTGCACAGGGTGACGCCTTCACGCACAGATTACACCCTGGCAGCAGTGCTGGTGACAGAGGATAGAGGAAGACTATGCTTCGTGTTACCTCTACTGCAAGGGACCCCAGGAATCCTTCCGGGGAGGGGGCCCAAGTTGAATTTAGATCCACTGGTGCTTGTCTTAACTCTGGTGACAGATCCCCTTGAGCACATGGCACCTGCTAGTTTGGGAGGGGGTAGTGATCGGCAAGACAGCTGCCTGTCCCCAGGCCGTGGTCTGCTGTGACAGTGAGCAGAGAATGAGGTGTCTGGAGAGGCCCTGAGAGCCTGGTGAGGAGGCCCAGCATTAATCCGGGTTTTGTGCAGTGATTTCACCTTCTCAGCTGCCCCCCAACCACAGGGGTGCTTGAGGGGAGCTGATGGTGGCAGTTTTCTTGGTGAGACCCATGATGCCCCACAATGCTCCCACAGTCTCCCTGTGGAGGGATGGGCAGGGCAGGGGTCACTGACAGGAGACCCATCCCTTCCTCAGCAGCAGGAGGAGCTGGGGGTATGCTTCTGTCCCCTTTTAGGCCCTTTTTGCCAATCCCTTCGGCCGCAGAGCTGCTGGATTCTGCAAAGCCCTCCTTCTTCCCAGGTCATGGACGCAGCCATCCTCCAGCAGCTTTGGGGTCATGGCAGGGCCACCGAAGGATCAAGTTCAGTCTGTTCACACGCTGCCCAGGAGGGGCTGGTAACTGCACTGCGGCAGTCAGGGTCAGCCTGAGCAGCCTTCGTCAATGGGATTGTCACATCCTGTGACAGGGCCTAGGCCGAAGGAGGGCAGGAGAGAGGGGTTGACAGGAGAGGCGGTTCCCTGTGGTGTTCCCAGACAGAGCTGCACAGAGCGGGAGGCCTGAGGGTCTGGGGAGTGATCAAGAGACTGTCAGGAGGGTGCCTGGGTGGCTCAGTGGGTTAAGCCTCTGCTTTCAGCTCAGATCATGGTCCCAGGGTCCTGGGATCAAGCCCCGCATCAGGCTCTGTGCTTGGCAGGGAGCCTGCTTCCTCCTCTCTCTGCCTGCCTCTGTGCCTGCTTGTGCTCTCTGTCTGTCAAATAAGTAAATAAAATATTTTTTTAAAAAAAGACTGTCAGGATGAGACACTGAGTGAATGGTAGGGGGAATTGTGCAAGTGCTAGCAAGGGAGAGGAAGCAAGGAGATAGGGTAGACAGAAGCAGAGACAAAGAAGAGTTTCAAGGTTGAACAGCGGTTGGTGGCCTAGTTGTGTGGAGGTGGAGAAAGGACCTGGGTGGAGGAGGTGTAGGTAGGTGCTCTGAGCATTCGGGCTAGAGAAGGCGGGAATCCCGGGCATCAGATTTCCCTGAGCCCACAGCTCCGACCTCTCAGTGGCTGAGCTCTGCAGAGGCCTTTTCACTTGGGAAGATGAGCGCACCTCTTTTTGCATGGAGTTGTGGGGCCGAGCCTCAGGATCTGTCAGGGGAGAGACAGCACCCTCTGTCCCTCCTACTGAAATGCCATAATTGGAGCACTGCAGGGATTCCCAGGGTGGCCAGCAGAGGGAGCCCGCGCACCTCCAACAGGAAGGGGGCGGTTTCTCTGTGTGCGCAGCCATGGCCAGCAGAGGGCGCGATATCGGCTTCTCTGACCCAAGGGGCCTCTGCAGGAAGGGCTGCTGTAGCCACCCAGGGATCCAGCTGCACTCTCACTGCCCCAGGATAGAGAGTCAGAGCTGTATTTCCAGCCAGTTCCCCCGACCCCTGGGGAGACCTGGGGGCTTTGCAGCAACTTGTTGCCTCCTGAGGTGTGACAGAGAAACTGCCTTGTTGGCTGAGTGCTGAGGAGGGGGCTCTGGGAGCTTCCCCAGGACGTGCTGGTAGGTGAGAAATACCGGCCCTTCCATACTGGGGCTCTTCCCATGGTTTGGTCCTCCTTTTCCCTGAGGGCATTTGAACAAGCCCTATTTTACTCAGGGATCTCTGGTTTGAGTAGTCAGGGGACACCACATCAGAAATGCTGGGGTTGCTTTGTTACCGATCCTGACTTGTTTCTGGGAAGAAGCCGTGACTCAGCTTCAGAGGAACTGGAGCTACATTGCGTTGGGACAGGAATGCAGGAATGTGTACTTTGCTTTCGGCAGCATAGATATTTTCACAATATTTATTCCTCCAACCCAGGAGCATGGAACATTCTTCCATTTCTTTGTGTCTTCCTCAATTTCTTTTGTGAGTACTTTATAGGTTTTATAGCTGACTTTCAGGACCTTGGAGAAGGAGGAGCTGGCGTTCCCCTCTCTGAGTTCTGCTAGAACCATTGCCCCAGGTAAAAGCACAGACTTTCCTCCACTGGAACATGCTTTTGTTGCTTTTCAGTGTTTATTTTTTCCAACATTGTTACAGTAGTTGGAAAACAAGGGTTAACTTGACAGGTCCCTGATACCATAAACCTTTTATTCTTTTAGAGTTAAATTTACAAGGACAACAGGAATTGTTTTATTTATCCTTTCCAGTCTTCATTGGAAGGAAACTCATCAATAATATCTTCAAAACGTACCTTTCACCCATCTCCTTTTCTGTTTTTTAACGATTTTAAGCAACTACAGTGGTGAGGACGGAGAGGCAGAGTGACAAGGTAGGTGACTGAACACTGAGGGGACCCCAACGTGGGACTCGATCCCAGGATCCTGAGATCAAGACCTGATCCACCCAGGTGCCCCTGCTTATCTCCTTCTTTTCTTTTTCTTTTTTCTTTTTTAAGTTTTTAAAAAATTTTAATAAACATACATTTTTATCCCCAGGGGTACAGGTCTGGGAATCACCAGGTTTACACACTTCACTGCACTCACCATAGCACATACCCTCCCCAATGTCCATAACCCCACCCCCCTTCTCCTAACCCGCTTCCCCCCAGCAACCTTCAGTTTGTTTTTTGAGATTAAGAGTCACTTAGGGCTTGTCTCCCTCCCAATCCCATCTTGTTTCATTCATTCTTCTCCTACCCCTTTAAGCCCCCATGTTGCATCTCAACCTCCTCATATCAGGGAGATCATAAGATAGTTGTCTTTCTCTGCTTGACTTATTTCGCTAAGCATGATACCCTCTAGTTCCATCCACGTCGTGCAAATGACAAGGTTTCATTTCTTTTGATGGCTGCATAGTATTCCATTGTGTATATATACCACATCTTCTTTATCCATTCGTCTGTTGATGGACATCTAAATTCTTCCCGTAGTTTGGCTATTGTAGACATTGCTGCTATAAACATTTGGGTGCACGTGACCCTTCGGATCACTACATTTGTATCTTTAGGGTAAATACCCAGTAGTGCAATTGCTGGGT
>NW_026742905.1:0-3735 GCF_022355385.1 Mustela nigripes
AGATGTGGTATATATACACAATGGAATACTATGCAGCCATCAAAAGAAATGAAATCTTGCCATTTGCGACAACATGGATGGAACTAGAGCATATCATGCTATCATATGATCTCCCCAAACTACTTTTTTAAAAGCAACATGGACTCATTGCTTCCTCTGTTCCATCCCTTAGGAATTCCTTGATATCCCCCCAATCTTTGTTTCTCTTCTCCATAATTAATTGAGGCTATTCTCTGAGGACTTCTAGTTCAAGCGCAGGACTGGAGAGTCCTGGGTTTAACTCTGTTGGACATGAAAAGGCACCACCCAGACCCCTCCTCAAGGAGGTTCACTTCAGATATGAGATGTGTCATTACCTGCAGCTATCAGCTCCTTCAGAACTGGCTCAGCTAAACCATCTCATCTAACCTAACTCCTTTGTCAGGTGCCCACATCTAGGCTTGGCAGATAAAACGCAAAACGCCCAGTTAAATTGGATTTCTAGATAAACAATAGTTTTTTTAAACATAAGTGTTGTCTTGTGCAATATTGGGGACATACTAATCTTTTCTTGAAGTTTTTATTTATTTTTAATAAACTCTGCACCCAATTTGGGGCTCAAACTCATGACCCCAAGATCAAGCATCACATGCTCTTCTGACTAAGCCGAACAGGTACCTGGAGACATGCTCATATTTTTAAAGTATTAATTATTCATCTGTAATTCAAACTTAATTGAACATCTTCTATTTTCATTTGTTAAATCAAGAGACACTTTTCATTCACTGACTGATGAGGAGAGGGCGTAAGGGCCAGGTCTGTTATGTAACATTCACTCCGTAGCTCCATGAAAGGCTGTCAAGGCTTTGTTGGACCAATCTCACAGGTTTGCCTTCTTCCTCTGCATAGCCCTGCTTCTTCCCTCTCCCTCTGTAGCGTCTGCACCATTAAAACATCCTTCACACCACTCTCTTACTCAGCACCTTTACGAGAACCCACCCAGAGACATCTCTCCATCCCAATTTACTTCTGCAATGTCCAAAGGAAGAGAAAACAAGGGATAACATAATTTCAACCCTGAAATACAGGAAAGGAGGGATGGATGGAATAAGGAAACAGCTGAGCCTCCCTCTGCTTTGTACATGTGGGAAGAAAAAAAAAAAAAAGGTGTTCTGGGCAAAAAATGGACAGTATTCTAAGAAAACCAAAATATGTTTCCTGGAATGCATCCATTTCATCGAGGTTGCTTAACTTATTGGCATATAACTGTTGATAATAATTTCTGATGACTGTTTCTATTTTCTTGGTGTTAGTTGTGATCTCTCCCTTTTCATTCATAATTTTATTAATTTGGGTCTTCTCTCTTTTCTTTTGAATTAGTTTGGCCAATGGTTTATTGATTTTATTGATTCTTTCAAAAAACAACTTCTAGTTTCATTGATGTGCTCTACTGTATCTCTAGTTTCTATCTCATTGATTTCTGCTTTAATCTTGATTATTTCCCTTCTTGTGTGTGGAGTTGGCTTAATTTGTTGTTAATTCTCCAGTTCTTTAAGGTGTAAAGACAGCTGGTGTATTCTGGATTTTTCAATTTTTTTGAGGGACCCTTGGATGGCTATGTATTTCCCCCTTAGCACTGCCTTTGCTGTATCCCATAGGTTTTGGACTGAAGTGTCTTCATTCTCATTGGTTTCCATGAATTGTTTAAGTTCTTCTTTGATTTTCTGGTTAATCCAAACATTCTTAAGCAAGATGGTCTTTAGCTTCCAGGTGTTTGAATTCCTTCCAAACTTTTTCTTGTGGCTGAGTTCCAGTTTCAAAGCATTGTGGTCTGAGAATATGCAGGGAATAATCTCAATCTTTTGATATTGGTTGAGTCCTGATTTTTGACCCCGTATGTGGTCTATTCTGGAGGAAGTTTCATGTGCGCTCGAGAAGAATGAGTGTTCTGTTGTTTTAGGGTGGAATGTTCTATATATATCTATGAGGTCCAACTGGTCCAATGTATCATTCAATGCTCTTGTTTCTTTATTGATTTTCTGCTTGGATGATCTGTCTGTTACTGAGAGTGGCATGTTAAGATCCCCTACTATTAATGTATTCATATCAGTATGACTCTTATCTTGATTAACAACTGTCTTATGTAGTTGGCTGCTCCCATATTGGGGGCATAAATATTTACAGTTGTTAGATCTTCTTGGTGGACATACCCTTTAAAAATGATGTAGTGTCATTCTGTATCTCTGACTACAGTCTTTAGTTTAAAATCTAATTTATCTGATATGAGAATCGCTACTCCAGCCTTCTTTTGAGGCCCATTGGCATGAAAGATGCTTCTCCATCCCTTCATTTTCAGTCTGGATGTATCCTTAGGTTCAAAATGGGTCTCTTATAGATAACATATGGGTGGGTCCTGTCATTTTATCCAGTCTGCAACCCTGTGCCATTTTATGGGAGTGTTTAGGCCATTCACATTGAGAGTGATTATTGAGAGATACATTTTTATTGACATTGTGTTACCTGTGAAGTCCTTATTTCTATACATTGTCTCCATAAATTTCCCTTCAGTGACACTCTTGGGTTCTTTCTTCCTTTATAGAACCTCCCTTAATATTTCTTGTAGTGCTGGCTTGGTGGTCACATACTCTTTTAGACCTTGCCAATCTTAGAAGCTCTCTATCTCTCCATCTATTTTGAATGTCAGCCTTGCTGGATAAAGTTTTGTTGGCTGCATGTTCTTTTCATAGGGCTCTGAATACATCTTGCCAGCCCTTTCTGGCTTGCCAGATTTCTGTGCACAGGTCTGACGTTATTCTGATGGGCCTTCCTCTGTACATAAGGAATCTCTTCCTCCAGTTTCTTTCAAGAGCTCTTGTCTAAATATAATTTATCAGTTTCACAATCAGGTGTCTTGAGGTCTTTCTATATTCTATGATCTTGGGGGGAAACCTTTCTGCCTCTAGGACACAAACGCTGGTTCCATTCCCCAGATTGGAGAAATTTTCATGGAGAATTTGTTCAACTATATCCTCTAGTTTTCTTTCTTTCTTTTTTTTTTTAATTTTTCAATTTATTTATTTTCAGAAAAACAGTATTCATTATTTTTTCACCACATCCAGTGCTCCATGCAATCCATGCCCTCTATAATACCCACGGCCTGGTACCCCAACCTCCCACCCCCCCGCCACTTCAAACCCCTCAGATTGTTTTTCAGAGTCCATAGTCTCTCGTGATTCACCTCCCCTTCGAATTTACCCCAACTCCCTTCTCCTCTCTAACACCCCTTGTCCTCCATGATATTTGTTATGCTCCATAAATAAGTGAAACCATATGATAATTGACTCTCTCTGCTTGACTTATTTCACTCAGCATAATCTCTTCCAGTCCCGTCTATGTTGCTACAAAAGTTGGGTATTGATCCTTTCTGAAGGAGGCATAATACTCCATAGTATATATGGACCACATCTTCCTTATCCATTCATCCGTTGAAGGGCATCTTGGTTCTTTCCACAGTTTGGCGACCGTGGCCATTGCTGCTATAAACATTGGGGTACAGATGGCCCTTCTTTTCACAACATCTGTATCCTTAGGGTAAATACCCAGGAGTGCAATTGCAGGGTCATAGGGAAGCTCTATTTTTAATTACTTGAGGAATCTCCACAATGTTCTCCAAAGAGGCTGCACCAACTTGCATTCCCACCAACAGTGTAAGAGGGTTCCCCTTTCTCCACATCCTCTCCAACACATGTTGTTTCC
>NW_026742906.1:0-3734 GCF_022355385.1 Mustela nigripes
ATTCTCCGCTTGTACTTCACACATAAAAATCCATGACTTAATGAAAAATTTCTTCACAGTATTAGGATAATAATTCCAACCTCACATGGCTTAGAGCAGAGTGTATTTTTTCCTTAATCTCCAGATTCCAGCGAATAAAAACATAGTATTGTTGGTGATTTAGTAATATTTTGTCTTTTCAACCACTTCAGTTTTGTAGGAGGTCATAGTTTGTTTCAGAAACTTTGTCAAATAAGCTATCTCTTTTTGGAAGTATTTATCTATAAAAGAAGAAAACATATTCCTATTTGTTCGAGATAATTCTATATAAAACAGTCTACCTCAGATAAATTGAATCTTACTGGATAAAAAATGTACATTTGTGTATATTTGGTATGCTTTACCAAGTCCTGATTTTATATGCAATAGCAGTATAGCTAAACATTGCAGTATACTTTGACAACTAGTAAACCATCAAAGTTTATTGTGGTATAAATGTTAAAAATGCTAGTAGCTATTTGGAGGTAGATATTAGATAGTGATGTTTAATGAGATGGAATAAATGGCAAATGCAAAATAAAATTCTCAAATAATTTTAAGAAAAAATAATTTCAATTTATTAGAAATCTTAATATAAGAATTATTTTTAAAAGTCCATGTAAGAAAATTTTGGAGGATGGTCAGTTGTAGAAAATCAATAACTAGAAGCATTAATTAAAAATTCTGTCACCATGCTGGGAAGTGAGAGGACATATGGACAAGATTTTAAAGATTTAAGTCATTTTGCAGATGTCAACAGGTAATTTGCCTTTATATTGGACAATTATTTTTAGTCCATAAGCCACTGATACAGAAAAATGGTACCAAAATTATGGCCTTTCTGGAGAAATTAAACAGTGTATCTTTGTAAGAAATACTCAAACATGAAACATCATTTGGATTCAACTAAATATTATAAATATTATAATTTGTGTATGTTAAAAAGAGACATTTTCACATGGATCATCTTTTTTTTTTCAAGATTTCACTTGTTTATTTGAGAGGGAAAGAGAGGAAGAGAGTGTGGGCACACAAGTGGGGTGGAGCAGGGGTAGGGGCAGAGGGAGAAGGACAAGTCAACTCCCCACTGAGCAGGGATCCGAATTCTGGGCTTGGTCCCAGGACCCTGAAATCCCACCTGAGCTGAATGCAGCCACTTTAACAGAGTGAGCCACCCAGGCACCTCTTCATGTGGATTGTCTTAGGTCATCTTCACAAGGACCTTGTGGAGCAATTATTTCAATTTTTAAAATAATCAGATTAGATTTAGAGAGTTAGAGAGTCTAAGGAACTTGTTCAGTATCTCAGCTACTTGATGGTCAATGTGAACCTTAACTGAGCTCTTCTACACCCAAATATAGTGCTTTCCCCACTACCTACACCAACTGAAGTAATTAATAGCCTCATTTGGACATCTCAATAAATATCTTATCTCTTCGGTAAATATCTACAAGATTTCTACTATTTCTGACATGTCTGCGTTACATCGTGGAGATTGAAGAGTTACCTTGACTGACCTCAAGTAAATTTTGTTCTTCTGTATGTTGTTTAATATGTTGTTTTTCTCTGGCTGCTTTCAAAACTTTCAAATGTGCTTTGGTGAGTGCTGTGAAGTGTGTAAACCTGGTGATTCACAGACCTGTACCACTGGGGATAAAAATACATGTTTATAAAAAATAAAAAATTATATTAAAAAAAAATAAATTTCTCTGTTTTAGTGTAAACCTGGTGATTCACAGACCTGTACCCCTGGGGATAAAAATATATGTTTATAAAAAATAAAAAATTTAAAAAAAAACTTTCAAATGAAGCATACATTTGACTGTATGTGTGTAGATGTTATTTTCCTTGAATTTACTATGCTTATGTTCTAATGAGCTTGAATTTGTACATTTATGTTTTTCACCAAATTTGAGAAACAAGCCACATTTCTTCATCCATTTATTCTGTCCCTTTATTTTGTTTTTCCTCTCCTGGTACAATCACCGCATATATGTTAGGCAATCTTCAATTGTTGTGCTTTTTCTGAGTCTGTTCATTTTTTGCATTTAATTCTCTCTTATCTAATTTATTATTTATCTGTCTTAAAGTTCATTTACTTTATCTTCAATATGTTGTTAATCCTGTCAGGTGAAATTTTTATTTCAGATTGTATTTTCCACTTTTTAATTTCTTTTTTATTCTTATAGCTTCTATTCCTTTGAGATTTGTCTTTTTATTCATCATCAATGTATTTCCATATCCATGAAGATAATTATAGTAGCTTGTTTAAAATCTGTTCTGATGCCAACATCTTGATCCATCTCTACTTTTGTCTTTGCTGATTACTTTTTTCTTTGAGTGTGGCATTTTTCCATTTCATTGGAATTTGTGTAATTTGGATTTGTGTTCTGGGTATGAAATATACATGTAGAGATTCTGGATTAGGTTATATACTTTCAAAGAATGTTGTTGTTGTTGTTTTTGAGTGTGCAGTTTGACAGAACTCAAACTACATTTTTTTTCCCATGTGGTGCATGGCAAGTTCGCCAAATATTTAGGCATAATGTGATGTTTCTATTTATCTCTCTTTTTAGAAATCCTCCCCTCAGTCTACTCTGCCCCCTCTTAATTTTTCAGCTGTGTAGTTGTCCCAGACTCTGCTCTTCTTGGTTCATCAGTCTATTAAAAAAGTTTTATCACATCCATATTGTAGTTGCACAACATTGCACTAATGTTGGTGCTGTCTGTCCTCAGGCACTGAGTGGTGAAACTAGGAAGCTTACCTAGGATTTTTCTCTTCTAGCAAGTGTTGACTTACCTGTAACATATGTCTGCTTTGCTCAGTCTTCAGTGACCTTAGATAATTGCTTTTCTTTACACATTACACTGCAGTTTATGGAATCATATAACATCTGGTGTTTGTACCTGGCTTCTTTTACTTAGCATAATGCTTTAAAATTAATTTGCAATGTTGTATATATAAGAGATTATTCCCTTATGTTCATACTCTTTTACTATTGAGTAGTATTTTGTTGTGTGAATATGCCACAATGTGTTAATCCATTAACTATTTAATGAACACTTTGGTTGTTTTTAGTTTGGGCTATTCTGAATAAAGTTCTTTAAAAATTCAAATAGAAGATGTTGAGTGGAAATACAGTTTTATTTTTTTTGGAAATACTTGGTCATGTATAGGTGTTACATGTAACTTAAAGTATAATTTTTTTTTCAAAAGAAATGTCATTATTTTATATTCCCATCAATAACGTTTGAAATTTCCTGTAGATCCACATTTTCACTTGGTATTATCAGTCTTTAAAACAGTAATCATTCTAGGGGTGCCTGGGTGGCTATATCCTCAGAACCTATTCATCTTTTACCTGGAAGTTTGTACCCTTTGACCAACATCTCTCCATATTCCTCAGCACCTAACTCTTTGCAACCACCATTCTACTCTCTAAATAGAAAGCCTTTTTCAGATTCCAAATATAAGAGAGAACACATTATATTTTTCTTTTCTGACTAATTTCACTTGGCATGATGCCCTCAGCTTCCACCCATGTTGTTACAAAAGTAGAGGGACTGACACTGACAGAGTCACCACGATCTGGAGCAATGCTGATCAATGTTTCTGGGGGAAGACAATATAGCACTGCCTCTTGAAGTTTCCTGGCATCAAAGCAATACATGTTGCTTCTGCTCTTATTTTATTGGCCAAAACAAATCACATGGCC